>NW_018165516.1:163309-166704 GCF_001263595.1 Phalaenopsis equestris
CTCTGGCGATGACGGCGCCCGCCTATATAGACCATGGCACCGACATCACCATCGGGAGCATTGACATCGTCCCAAGCAGTTTTGAGCATTTAATGCGAATGCGACAGACTTTAGCTGGACTGCGCTTCTATATAACCACAGAGAGGTGTTTTTAAGGGACTAAAAACTGCCTTGGACGACCAGAAACTTCCAATTTTTGAATTCCACGATTTTCAATTCTAGAAATACTTCTAGGTATGAAGTTTTCAATAGAAGAAAGTTTATCAGTTTTAACGCGCAGAAATTATACGACAAAGTAATAACGAAGAAGAGACTTATCAAGGAGAGAGGCTTTGTCAATCATGGATTGAGTAATCCAAGTTCACAGATTGAGAAAATCATTATAAAGAGACGAGGGAAGTTCTGTAACACACTACCACTGCAGTTGTTGTACCAATAATAAAGGAATTCTATGCAAACTTATATGGAATTACCCAAGGAGTCATCTTCATTCAAGATAAGGTTGTACAATTTACTCTGGCTCGAATTAATGATTTTTATATGATAGAAAACGTTCGAATATGTCATTATACAAATTTTATCCCAGCGAGAGATATGATGCAAGAAGTATATAATTTTCTGATGGATGAACATGATAATTGGGAAATCAGAGATGAGGGATACATTAGTTTCTTTGCTTCGCTGCTTAATCCAATTTCAAAACAATGACATTTTTTCATATTTTCAAAACTACTCCATACCATGAAGATTAGCAGTGTTACAAAAGAAAGTGTCATTTTAAGCTATTGCATTCAAATGGAAAAACCCATTGATGTGGGGTCAATATTTTCAATTCTGTTATGAGTATTATTATGAATGGACCAATATATGGACTTGAACATCCTTCTACAATTTTTCTACTTTGCAGTCAATCTCAAGTTTCATATGAAAGTTGGGAAAAAGTTTTATTACCTTGGGAACCCATGATTCATATTGATGGCAATTTTATAGGAAATGGAAATGAAGCATTAGATATTATCATGGATCATTCATCACATGCTTCAACACCATTGATGCCACAAGCAGTTGAAAGAGAATGAAGAAAATAGAAAGAGAACTTCAGAGTATTACGAATGCAATAAGAAATCTTAACTACCTTTTCGATCACCTTGATTGGAGAATGAATGAGAACTTTGATCATACTGGAACAGTTGAAGTAGGATTGGTACAGATGTTCAAGAAAAATGGATGGATCGATGAAAATTTAACTGATCAATTCTCATACCGACCCTTCTATAATTTGTATGTTCATTACCAGTCTATGGGAGATATTAGAGGAAGTGAAAAACTGAAGAAGAGGCAGAATATTTGAAGAAGTTGAACTTTTTACTAGTTTAAAATACTTATGCTTTTAATGTAATTGTGTGGATTTGATTTGCTTTACTTTGCTTTAGAACTCTATTTGTGTGTATAGTATTGTGTCAGCGTTCTAGTGTTGTGGCTTGATTTTTACGCTGAATTTTTATTTTGTTTGTTTTTTTTGTGGGTATATTTGTAAAAAGTATATTTTCATATATAAAAATTAGTTTGGTGTTGTTTGTGAAATTTCTTGCTTGTGAATTATGTTAAAATGAAAATTAGTGTTTAAAAAGATTAAATAAACTTTGGAGTAAATTGTGAGAAAATTGAAATTGAAAAAAAAAAATCAAAATATGAATTTCTGGCCTATGCGTCGACGGCGCTGGCATGGGCGCCGACAACGTCCTCAATCCGAACCGACCCAAACCCCCTTAAAATTCGTGATTTGCACAGTAAAACACCATTTTTAACCTTTCACCTTCAAATTCCGTTTTTGCACCTAGGGATTGCTATTGGTCGGATTAGAGACGATTTTAAGGCAAATGAAGTTTGGATTTCATCTTCTCTAGGTAAGAGCTACACTTTGAACTCAAAATTTTTTATTTTCACCAAGGATTTATCTTACATTGCCGAGATTCAAAATTTTGAAATTTTTTTGGAAGATTTTGAGAAAATCCTTTGGTGAAGAACTCGTACTTAGTAGATTTAAGTTTAAAAAGTTTCACATTGTGATTTTCAGAATTTTTGGGAATTTATTTTGATTTTATTAAAGTTTCTTAGATTTACTATGACACTTAGAATGAGCTAAGGAAAGAGAAAGGTAGATTTTGATGATCAAAAGTTCGTTAACTAGAAAGCCAACATTTGCTTAAATAGTTTACTTCAACTAAAAAAAGTGATTCCGGATTGAGGATTTAAAAATCCGGGAGAAGTCGAGAGATTAATCAATGCTCGGCAATGGGAAGATTTTTGCTACTTTATTGCCGAGGCAATTTTTGATGTAGTGATGAAGTTCTATGCCAATTTCAAGGAGACTTCTGAAGACTGTGTTTGATCGAGGGAAAATGGTGGAGTTTACTCCAAGGAAGATTAATGAATTTTATCTATTAGAAGATGTGTATAGCTGCCAGTACAAATCGTTTTCTGCAACTAATGAGGCATTGTATGAGGTTATTTCTTTTCTTACTGATGGAAGAGGAACCTAGAAGGTGAAGAATGGATTTAAGGTAAACTTTTCTCTTTCTATGTTAAATGTAGTATCTAAGGCCTGACACTACTTTATTTCTGGAAGAATGATACCAACAAACCATCATAGTGAGGTAACAAAGGATAGAGTCATCTTGAACTTCTGTATCCAACAGGTGATGAGGAGAAATGTACGCTCTATTATTTATAAGAACACTCGATCTATTGCTTTGGGAGAGACCACCGGTGGTTTAGCTCACCCCACTGATCTTCACATTATGTGAACAGACAAGAGTTGATTATTGAGCAGATGAGGAGAGGATTGAACCTCTAAGATCTATTAGGCCTGCTAATATAAAGACTTATAAAACTCATGTTGGATGGAGATTTGGAAGTAGGACTAAGGATATTTCTTTTGCTTCAAGTACTTCTAGCATCCCTACTATTCAGGAACTTATTGAGCAGATGATGATCCAATAAGGAGATATCTTGAGAATGAATCATAGAATGGAAAATATGGAGGGGAGAAATGCTCACATTGATGATTTGATACAACAAAAATTTGAATATGATGCTGGTTATGATGATGCAATTGTCAAATATATGAAAGGGTGATCACTCAGTTCAGTTTGCTACTCACAATGTTTTTACTCTATATCAGCAGCAGAAGTTGGACGGGGAAGAAGAATAAGAAGAAGACGATGATTGGTGATATGTGTATTAGATTTTTTTTGTTTATTTTTATGTTTAATTGTACTTTATTGTTAAGACTGTTTGTTTGTGGACTGTGGTACTCCATTTTGTTGTATGCTGTGTTGTGAACTTTAGATTTATGAAATTGCTGGAAGTCTGGAAGTTATTAGTTTTTAGTA
>NW_018165516.1:166777-172608 GCF_001263595.1 Phalaenopsis equestris
CTATTTAATGATTATGTGCTATTTAATGTTTTAAGTCTTGTAGCTTTTCATATTAGTATCTGTAATATTTCTGAGTTAAATTTCAAGTCAGAACCTTCAACAGGTATGTCTTTTCTTTATGTATTAAATGTTTTCTTTTGACCCTTTATCTTTCAGTATTTTATGTAAAATCTTTTAAAAATTTAAGTTTCGGGGGACGAAAAATTCCTTTTAAAAAAGAAAAGAGACTTAATTTTATTTGTCCTCAATTAGTTATATTTTCAAAATATTTTAAAAGTTTAACATGACCTTTAGTATTAGAGGATAACTTTAGATAACTATATTTATGTTTCTAAATATATAGTAAACTTTAGTAAAAATTTTTAAATAATAAAGGTTAATTTTAGAGATTAAGATATTTGCTATGATAGAATAAGACTATATTTATTTTTCTATTTTAAGATTTTTCTATTTTAAGTAAAGGAATTTGTATTTTTGAAATTTTAAAAATTTTAGAAATCCATGTAAGAAGAAAAAATTAAAACTTATTGAAAGATCTTTAAAGCTAATATAAATTTATATAGTGAAGAAATGTGAAAAGTTTTTAACTTTAAGAAGAGGATAGTGAAGTTCAAAATCATTAAAGGCTATTTATATATATAGTAATCCTCACATAAAAAAAGAAAAAAAAAGAATTGAAAATAATCCTGAAAAGAAAAAGAAAAAGAAAAGAAAAGAAAAGAAGAAAGATGTGAGGAGAAGCTTGAGGAGGTACCTAATTAAAAATTGGCTTCACTTGATTCAACTTAAAGAAGAAAGCTTGACTAATTTCAGTATTAACATATTTACTAGTAAAGTTTCATGAAGTTCTTTTTCATATGGATACTCTAATTGGCTTTAATATGAATAATTTATAATTTTCCTTGAAATGAATAGAGAATAAAAAATCTCAAACTTGACTACTAGATATTCTTCTACCTTTAGTATTAACTGGAGTTATTTTAAATTTTCCTAAGTTATGCTATTGTATTTAGTGAACTGAGATAGAAAATCTAGAAGTTAAAATCTTTACCATGAGTCATATTTTTATATAGTAAAGGAGTTACTTGAGGAAAAGTAACATTTAAGTTTGGGGGATTTTAATATACCAAAAATATATGCATTTTTAGACCCATATTTTATACTTATTTTTGGTGATATTGCACTTTAATGAATGACATTTTTTGTGTTTTATTGCAGGTTGTTGATTTTGAAGACTTGAAGCAAAAAAGGAAGAAAAAAGGATAAAATTTGGAGTCAAAATGGAGAATTTAAAAAAATGTTCAGCGCCGACGACACCCACGACGCCGTTTGACAGAGAAGGCGAAATTAATTGAATATCCTCTGGCGCCAAAGACGCCAGAATGGGCGCTGACCGCACCAGTGTTGGTGCAGACCCTATTTCTAGAAGATTCGACGAATTTGGACGCTTTTTGAAGAATTTTTGGATACACCTATTGGAGAACCGGCCTAGGCTCTATTTATGGCTGAAATTTGATCAGAAACCCCCCTTCACACCATTTCGAGTTCTTCCACTCATTTCAATTTTTTCTCTTCACACACCTACATTCCACACCATTAGTTAATTATTATTTTTATAGTTTTGAGTTTTTGTGGTGAGTTTAAGTGTCAATTCTTCTCTAAGAAGTGTTGGAGATGAAGACAAGTGAGAGATTTCTTCTTCTTACATTTCGTAAGAGAGGCTACAAAGGATTTGCTTTGAGAAAGAGCTTCACATAAGTGAATTGCTATATGAACTTTCTTTTATATATGAAATATGTGTTTTGTTGTATCTTTCTCATGAAGTCTGAGTAGATTCATATGATGAAATGAAGAAATAATTTGGATGTGCCAATTCTTAAATTTAAAATAAATTGTGATGGTTTTTCAACTCCACTGTTAATTTACTTTTCGATCTGACCAATTGAATTGTTAAAATATGTTGTGAAAGATATGATCTGGGCAATGAAGTATGAGTTCTACAACAGATTGAGAATCACATTTAAGTCCATGAAGGAGTGTTTCGTTCATGAAATTAAGTGCAAATAAATAGGGAAATATACTTTGTTGGGTGTAGTATTGGAGATTTGTAGGGTGATAGACTAAAAATCTTCAATTCGATCTTAGTATTTAAAAACTGAAGCGAGAGTTAGCCTTTAGGGAAGGGAAGTGGGAGCTTTAGAGTGGGAGCTAATATCCTCCTAGCCTAGCCACAGATTCAGAAACTAAACATAAGATTAACCAATGACTTTCTATAACACTGAATCAGAGTAGAGAATTAAAATTGCTCATATTTGACACAATACAAATTTAAACCATTTATCTCATCTCATTTCACCAAGAAGCCCATTGTAGTGGGAAAAATATTTTTTTATATTAGAAAACTTCATCACATAAATATAGTTTAGTAATTACTATTTTAAACTCTACATTTAAATTTTGCTAGTAGTTAATAATTTAGTTTTGTTAGCATCTTACACATTCGAAATTAGTGACACTAATTTCGTTTGATTTCTGTGAATTTTATAGTTAATTTATCATTTCACATTTAAAACTTCCCCGTGGGATCGATATTTGAGACCTAAACAAAAAGTATTATATTACTTGATAACGATACGTTTATTTGCGTAGAATCCCAATTTTAAAAGCTTAACATTATTATTACTGAAATACCACATCAAGTTTTTAGCACCGTTGTAAAGCGGAGTCAACTTTATAAATTTTACACAACTATATTCAACCGAGATCAGTGGGTGTGCTCTTCGACTCCATAAAAAGCAAAGGCAAAATAGAGTCAGTGTTGAGCACATGTAGGAGAGATGAGTATTGTGGGAGAACGATCATGAAGGTAGTAGGAAAAGTAGTGTGATTATAATGATTAAACGGAGATGGAATGATGGATTGTGTGATCCATGCGGTTAAGGGATTGTTTGGGATTGTTTTCTTTCTGCTTTGTTTTTTAAACTGTCACCATAGTTTTGTTTGGGGAATTTTTATTTGCTGCCTTTTAGAAATTTGTGGTAGAAATATGTTTTTTTTCAATATGACTTGTTAAAATGTGGTGGTTATCAGAAAGTGGTAGTATGATATTTTAAAAATAAAATAAATTTATAATAGCCATCACAGTATTTTGAAAAGCAGTTTCTTCTACAGTTGTTTCATAAACGATTCTTCAAACAACTACTGATGCTTTGAAATAGACCCTAAGTGATATTGACGACAGGAACAATAGAAGGAAATCGTGCAAAATGAGTGCAGATTGAGGAGTGAAGGTGTTTCAGGCCGTGCAGCCAAAACTCACCTCTATCATGGTCATTTTGCATGTAGGACTAGCCTGAAAGGGTTTGTGTTGTTTCTTCAACCAATGATGTATTCCATCGAATGGACATTGTTGTGCCATTATGGGAAACCAAACTAAATAAAAGTGGGGGTGAATCTTAATATGCTATGCTTGATAATAGATATATCGACTCTTTAGATTGTAATGGAGATGAATTATAGTTCTACAATTTGTTTCTCGTAAATGAATTATTTCTTTTTCTGAAAATAAATTAAATCATGTCGATGTTAAAAAAATATATATTTATAACGCATGTATGAACTTTTGATTGTTTGGTTATTTGTTGCAACACAAAATTATGAAGGGAACAAGAAGCCATTTTGGTGTGCAACCTAACTAGAGCAATGGTAATTACAATTCATAATCATTAATGAAAAAAAAAACAATTCATGTCCTAATCAATTGTTGTTCATAATATAAGTCACACAATAAATAATAATAATAATAATAATAATAATAATAATAATAATAATAAGTACAGATTCAAAAGCTCAAATTTTCGGAATACCTAGAATCAACTTTCAAATCAGAAGGAGAAGCACCATACATGGAGAGAAAACATATACCATTCATTGATTATCAAACCTTTAGTTAACATTATATTATAAAAAACATAGGAAAGTTTTGGATATTGCTTCATGGTAATAACAAGATTTTTTATGCTATGTATCTATACTCCTTGAGGATCACATAGGTGTGATGATTCATTAAGGTAGTGTCTTAGTCTGCTAATACCCTTCTGTAAGCTAATGGTTGATAGAAGATCTATAAGCTTGGTTTGACGTTCATGAATTTTTTGCTCTGGGAATGCTTTTGTAAGGATGTTGACCGGTTGATCTTGAGTTTGAATGTACTCAACATTACATGTTTGGAGTTGATGTGATCTCATAAAAAGTGATAATCGATCTATATGTGCTTTGTTTATGCGTGAAAATAGGATTGCTGGCTAGTGAGATGGCCAAGATGTTATCGTAATGAAGAGGAGTTGGTTGTTGGAGATCAATTCCAAATTCCTGAAGGAGACAACAAAGCCATTTATTGTTTGTAGTAGCTGTAGCTAGTGCTCTATACTTTGCCTCTGTCGACGACCTTGCCACCATGGATTATTTCTTCACCATCTAAAAAAATAGGGTTTCAAAGAGGAAGGAGCACACCCCAGTTGTTGATTTTATATCAGGTTGGTCTTTTGCCCAATCGACATCAAAACAGGAGCAGAGATGAAAATCTCCTGGTTGAAGTTCCATACCAATATGACTTGTTCCTTTCAGATATCTAAGAGAATGGGTTAGTTGTTTGTAATGAGTTGTGGTTGGAGAGTGCATGTGTTGGCATAACAAATTTACCGCATAGGCGATGTTTGGGCTAGTTAATGTGAGGTATTGAAGTAGGCCTGTCAATTGTCAGTAAAGTGGAAGGTTCTGGAATGGTGTACTTAATGTGGAAGAGGCTGATTAATGTGCTTACATAGGGGTGTTGATTGTTGTTCAATCCTGCACCCCTTCTTTTTAAAGTTGTATGACATATCATTGCTAACTAAAGTAATATGAGCTTGCTGAGTTTTGAACCTCAATACTTAGGAAACATCTGAGTATACCTAGGTGTTCAGCCTAAATTTGGCACCCATAGTGTTGGTTAGCTTGGAGATATCCATTATATTGTTGTCGGTAACCAAATATCATGTACGTAGATGATTATTGACCACGACTTTATATATGCTTATAAATATGAGTATTTAATACTGCTGCTAAAAGATTGAATTCCTCGGCAACTGTACCAAAACTTAATAACAGCTATAGATTCGATAAATATGGATGTAATAAATATTCAATAGAATCCTCTTCTATCAATTTTGTCCTCCTCATCAACCGTATCAAACTTCCTTTGAAATGTCCAGAGTGATCCAAATGTTCTTTCATCTTTCGCATATTGAACACTCGCATTCTGGGATTATCAGGGGAAATGGACGCCATAGGAATGAAAATGGTTTTCACTTCATTTTTGGGGGAAAATATGAACTAGGAATCAAATTTTGGAGCTTAAAAGGGTAACTCCCACCCAAAAACTGCCAAAAATTGCCATTTAAACCCAAGAAACCACCATATCGCCGGTCTCGACGTTGGCGGGGTTGAGGGTGCCGTCGGCGAGCCTCTGTATTTATTTTGCCTGGACTCTCGGGAAAAACCCGCCGTCGGCGGCGTCGATAGCGCCGTCGACGCCCAAGGCAAAAATTGCACAGTTTCGCTCTGGTTTGAATGTGTTCCAATTTTTCTTTATGGATCCAATTCTTATGATGATTCAAGGGTAAATAGGATTAATAAAGCTTAATATTACCAGAAACTAATGATAATTGCAAATAAAAGCTACTATAATCGCAGTAAAAGTAAAGATAACTATGGGTTGCCTCCCATAAAGCGTTTGGTTTAACGTTGTCAGCCCGACCTATTCAGGTGTTATTCAGGTTGACTGATCATTA
>NW_018165516.1:172789-174167 GCF_001263595.1 Phalaenopsis equestris
CTTCAACCTAGTGTTGTAAAGTAAAACTTCTTCTCCTGGTTCAAAGTTCTTCTGGTTAATCTTTTGATCATGCCATAACTTTAGTTTCTCTTTATAAATTTTGTCGTTATCATAAGATTCATTTTTTAATTCTTTCAATTCATTCAATTGTAACAATCTATTCTTACCAGCATCTTTTAAATTATAATTGAATTCTTTAATCGTCCAGTATGCTTTATGCTCCAATTTTACTGGTAAGTGACAAGTCTTTCCAAAAATCAATCTATAAGGAGTCATTCCAATAGGAGTTTTATAAGCAGTCCTGTAAGCCCATAATGCGATGTCCAGTCTAGTGGACCAATCCACTCTACTAGGGTTTACCGTGTTTTCAAGCGTGTTTTCAAGTATTTGTTTAATTTCTCTATTAGAAACTTCTGTTAACCCACTAGTTTGAAGATGATAGGCAGTAGAGATTCTATGAATAATATTAAATTTTTTTGCCAATCTCTGAATGTATCTATTCTTAAAATTGGATCCTCCGTCAGTGCTAATCATTCTAGGCATTCCGTATCTAGTGAAAATATTTTTCATTAAAAACCTTAAAACACTTTTAGCAGCACAACAAGGTAAAGCTTGTGCTTCAATCAACTTAGAAATGTAGTCTACTGCAATTAATATATATAAGTTCCCAAAAGAAGGAATAAATGGTCCCATAAAATCTAATCCCCAAACATCAAAGATCTCAACTTCTAACATGAAATTCAGAGGCATTTCATTTCTTCTAGATATATTGCCTATTCGTTGATATCGATCACAAGTTTTTATATATCTATGAACATATCTAAAGATAGTAGGCCAATAAAATCCAACTTGTAAAATTTTATAAGCAGTTATATCAATCCCAAAATATCCTCGAAATTCAGAATCATGACATTTCTGAATGATTGCTCAGTTTCTTCATGAGGTACACATCTTCTCATAATCAGATCCTTACATTGTTTATATAAATAAGGCTCATCTCAAAAATATGCTTTCGCATCATGAATGAATTTCCTTTGTTGTTGCAGTGTCAGCATTAATATTATAAAATTGGTCATCAGAGAAACTTTCTGCAATTTCATTGGTTTTCAGATATTTCATGATTTTCTAATCTTGATAAATGATCAGCAATTTGATTATCAGTTCCCTTCATATCAATAACCACAAGATCAAATTCTTGCATCAAAAGTATCCATCTAATCAACCTTGGTTTGGCATCCTTCTTTGCATTAGATATTAACAGCAGAGTGATCAGTGTGCACTACGCATTTAGCTCCAATTAAATAAGATTTAAATTTCTCCTAAGCATACACAATGGCCAGTAACTCTTTTTCAGTAACAGTATAGTTAATTTGAGCAT
>NW_018165516.1:175096-176845 GCF_001263595.1 Phalaenopsis equestris
TATATCCATCTAAAAAATAAAAATATTTGTGCCCAGTAAGTCTATCTACTATTTGATCTAAAAAGGGTAAAGGGAAGTGATCTTTCCTGGTCGCAGTGTTTAATTTTCTATAATCAATGCAAATACGCCACCAGTAACTTGTCTGAAGGTTCATTATTTTCTTTTATTTCAACGGTCACTCCTCCTTTCTTAGGAACACAATGAATTTGACTTACCCACGTACTATCTGAAATATGATATATAATTCCAGTGTCTAACCATTTCAAAATTTCCTTCTTAACTACTTCTTTAATCATTGGATTTAATCACCTTTGTGGATCAACTCTTGGTTTATATTGTTCATCTAATATAATTCTGTGCATACAGATCGAAGGACTGATTCCCTTAATATCAGCTAAGGTCCAACCAAAAGCTTTCTTATATCTTTTCAATGATCTAACAGTCTTTGTTCTTGTAAATCAAATTGTTCTTTCTCTTCAAAATGTTCTTTAAAATGTTCCTTTAATAGATGTTCACTAATTTCCATGCTAAAACATTCATTATCTCTTTCAATAGTAGGGTATTTTATAGATTTCGCAATGTTAAAAGTCACTTCTTGATCGTTAACTCTCATTGTTAATTCTCCTTTTTGAACATTTATCATAGCTTTTCCAGCAACTAAAAATTGTCTCTCTAAAATAATAAGTATTTCTTTATCTTCCTCCATATCTAAAACAATGAAATGCAAAGGAAAGATAAATTTATCAACTTTTACTAACACATCTTCTATAACTCCCTTAGGATATGTAACTGAACGATATGCTAACTGAAGAGTTACAGAAGTAGGTGAGACTTCTCCTCTCCTAATCCTATCTTTTAAAATTGATAGAG
Source organism: Phalaenopsis equestris (assembly GCF_001263595.1). NCBI lineage: Eukaryota > Viridiplantae > Streptophyta > Magnoliopsida > Asparagales > Orchidaceae > Phalaenopsis > Phalaenopsis equestris. Next base: position 175,967 of record NW_018165516.1, read on the forward strand.
GCATAAGATTAATGTTGGCTCCCAAATCACATAAAGCTCTTCCATAAAATTTTTCACCGATAACAAACAGTATAGTGAAACTGCCAGGATCTTTTAATTTTTCAGGAAGCTTTTTTTGAATAATTGCACTACACTCTTTGCTAAGTGCAACAGTTTCGTTATCTGTAAACTTCTTTTTCTTGTTCAGAATATCTTTCATAAATTTTACATAATTGGGCATCTGCTCTAAAGCTTCTACGAAGGAATTGTTTACCGCTAACTTCTTAAGAATTTCTAAAAATTTGGAAAGTTATTTATCTTATTTGTGTTGCTTCAATCTTTGAGGAAATGGTCGTGGAGGTTTCTCCAAAGTAATTTTCATTGGTGTAAATGAATATTCTAAATCTGGGTATTCATGATTCTTTTCTTTTTCACTATCCACTTTCTCTTTTTCAGTTTCCGTTTCTTTTTGTACTCTCGTTTCCAATTCTTTTCCACTTCGTAATTATATCGCTTTTATCTGTCCTTTTCCTTGATCTTTAGGATTTGGTTTCACAGTACTAGGAAAAGTTCCCAATGTTCGGTTACTAAGCACATAAGCGATATGCCCTAATTTATTTTCAATATTCTTAATAACAGTTCCTTGATTTTATAATTTATTTCCTTGAATTTATAATTGATTTCTTTGATTTTGCAATTGTTGACCCATGTTTAATATCAACTCTTCCATAAAAAACTTCTTCTCCTTAGTTTGAGTGTCACTGTTAAATCTGGAGGATAAGAAGGTCTATAGTTAACATTTCCTTGGTTGGATGAATTTTTTAATGGGTTCACTGGGTTGTTTGCCCATTGTTGATTTGTAGAAGAATTGTTATTCCAATTAAAATTTGGATGATTCTT
>NW_018165516.1:179038-179326 GCF_001263595.1 Phalaenopsis equestris
TAATTTCTCCCCAAGAAAACTCCTCGAAGTTCCTCTGAATCTCTTCCTTTCTTTACAGCACACAAAATTCCTCTTTGAAGTGGCAAGGAGGAAGAAATCTCTCACTTTCCCTCCACTCTTACAATCTCTCGAAGAATTTCTCACAATTTAGATTCTCTACACTTGTTTCACACTTCAATTTTGAGTCTCCCCCTCTCTAGCACCTCTATACTCCTGTCAATTTTTGGCCTCTTCTTTTAAAGTTGTGGATGAGCTTTCCCAAGAGGTGCCTAAGCATCCCTCCAAAAT
>NW_018165516.1:179348-197532 GCF_001263595.1 Phalaenopsis equestris
CCAATGCCTAAGTGGACATAACCGTCGAGCTCGTCGTCGGCGGCCTCGAGGTCGCCGTCGGCGGACCTTCTAAATGAATTAACTCTAGAGTCTCGGGAAAAACTCGCCAACAGCGTTTTGCATCTTTTTGCTCCAATGACCCTAATTCATCCTTCCTGTAACAAAACATCAAAAATACATTTATTTAAAGTGCAATATCATTAAAAACAGTATAAAATAGGTATGAAAATCTCAACATATTTTCCTTTGGTCAATTAGAAATATTCTAATGTTGTTCTGATGATATAGTAGGAGGGATGGATCTACTTTGCTGAAATGAAAACCATTAGATAAGAAGTTAGAGAAAGTAATAAACCACAATCGCAGAGCTTATTTGAGACACTATAATGATTTTTTGAGCAAGCATACATGATTGGGGAATTGTGGGTCTTGCAACTATGGTGGTTGTTTCATGTAAACCATTTCATTGAGGGTACCATGGAGGAATGCATTAGAGTTGTCAAATTGAAGTATATTCTAGGTGTGATGAAGAGCCTCCATAACACAGATGTGAATGGTGGGGTGTTTTGCAAATGGGTTGAATGTTTCATGCTAGTTGGCAAATGAAAAGCCGCCATAACTCTTGCTTGTTAAGCGATGATGTGTGCCTTGAGGCATGTGACTTCACTGAAAGAGTTAATTTTGATTATTTATATCCTCCCGGAGCTAAGTATGGGTTGATTAACTAGGGAATGAACCATGGTCTAGGTGCTCTGTCGCCAAACTAAGTTAAACTTTTATGTCATAGCTTTCTGCCATTAAAGTAGTTTAGAGGATTGGGTGAAGCAGGCAGGGTATGGAGGTTGCTGAGTTTGGTGCAATAAATTTAGTTTTTGAATGGGTTTAGGGTGTTCTATTTTGGATCTTGTGGTTATAAGGTGTGTCAGTGGAGTCATAGGGTGGATTGTGGCTATTGATAAGATGTAGAAGAATGGGATGCCTCTAGTTCAGTTGAAGTTTGATGAGGTGGAGGGATCAAGAGAGGATGCGTGGTAGATGTGGGTTGTAAGAATGTTGTTGGTGTTAGGAAATATAGAGGAATGTTGGCTGAGTTGTGTGGCTTATTTGCTTGTAGAGAAGATGAGTTTTGTAGGAATGGAAAAGTGTTTTCATCAAAGACCATGTATCTTGATTTGATGATTTTGTTGGTGTTAGGATTATAGCATTAGTAGCTTTTATTCTGGAGAGAGTAGCCAGGAATATGCATTGAACCTATCTAGGTTTGGGTTGGTGTGTGGTGTGAGGTTTCGTCCATGGCACACTTAAAAACGTAGATATGAGTGTATGTCAGTGGAGATTTATGGAGTTGTTTTTATAGGGAGATGTAGTGGGTAGTTCTAGCAGGCAGTCCATTGATGAGATGAACAACTATTGAAGGATATCATTCTAGAAGTTATATGGGGCATGAGCTTGATGTAGTACGAGTGGTCTTTATAAGATGTTTGTGCTTTCATTCCACCACTCTGTTTTGTTCGCTTGTATATGGGCAAGTGTATTGATGAAGAATGCCATTCTTGGTAAGGAACTGATTGAGGTTGTGATTATTATATTCGCCTCCACAATCAGAGTGAAGAGTTTTGTATGTTGGTATTGCATTGATTTTATAGTTAACGAATGAAATTTTGGGTAATATGTGTTGTTTGAGATTTTGTATGCATAAGAAATACCCAACAAAATTAAGAAAAAATCATCATGATAAGAAGGGACTAGGGATGGACCTCATACATCACCATGAATGAGTTCTAATATTTTGTAATTTTGTCTTATAGACGATACAAATGGCTTTTTATGACTTTTGGTAAGATTACAAATATGAAAAAAACTAAGAGTGGAAGGTATATGTAGTGATTGTCATTTGGATATTATGGAGATGACGTCTGGATGGGGATTACCCAACCTTCTATGCCATAGCTCAGAGTAGTGTGCTTTGGAGGTGGAGGTAGTATATGCCTGTGGTAGATTAGTGGATGAGGGGATGGAGTAGAGGCTGTTAGAGTTGGATCCCTAAAGAATCATCTAGTAAGTCTGTAGAACAAAGATAAAAAGCCTTAACAAGTCAAGTTTGACAACAATATTGTTATCTTTAGTGAGTTTATGAATAAACAATAGGTTGTCAGAGAGGAATGTCGTACAGTGTATTTGAGATAGTTTAAGCTTATGGTTGGGAGAAGGAAAGATGCTATCTTCCTTGTGCTGAATCAGAATGACTTGCCCATTGCCAACTATGACTTGTTCGACACCATAATATGGAGCTGATGGTTGTAGTTGGTTGATATCGGAAGTGAAGCGTGTTGTTTCCCTAGAGTCTAAAATCCATTCCTTACAGGTCTTCATAAGAGCTTGGGGAGGAACCATGGTGTGTATTCGAGGTTGGTTCGATGCCAACAAATGGGTGTTGCATATTTGGCAAATGATGAGTGGTTGATTTTATTTTCTCCCTCCCATGGATCCACTTGTGTAATCGCCACGTCGATTTGTATGGGTCGGCCTCTACCCCTTTTGGGAAGATAAGCTCGCCCACAAGAAGCAATAGAGTCATTTGAGATTGAATAGATGCTATGTTTTTTGGCATTTTCAATTTAGATGTTAATCTCTTCGCTGCATAGTAAGGAATGATGATCTTCAAGAGAAATGGGTTGGAGAATGATTTAAACTGAGGTCTTGAAAGCATTATAGGTTGGCGGGTGGGCCATTGAGGATATATAAGATGACATCTTCTTGATCTAAGGCTGTTCCCCCGGCTTTTATGTGATCCTCCAAATTTAGGATTGCAGAGAGGTATTGTTGCATTGTTTCTTCCTTCGTAGATAAATGTTTTAGTTCGTTCTTCAGCTAAATTACATGAGATCTATTTGTGGGCTGTAGTCGACACTCTAGGGTACTCTGAATAGCTGCTATGGAATTTAGATGCGGGATGTAAGGAAGCACTTTGGAAGAGATTATTAAGTTGAGGGTGGCAGTTAGATTTTGGTCAATAAGGTTCCATGGGTGAAATTGTGGGTTCTCAGAGCTGGCATTGTTATCACCTTGGAGTTGTAGAAGACATACACAACTGTCATCAAGAAATCCAACAAACCCATTTATCATAAGTGGTTTCAGGACTTGAGCTTTCTAAATGTGGCAGTTTTCAGTGGTGAGCTAATTTTAGGCAAGATGTTTGAGGTGGGAGATCAAAAAGTTTAGGGAAGGAGGAATATTGGTGGTCGGAATAGTGAGGGGAGATTGCAATTAGGAGACCATGTATTCGTCCATTTATGGGAAAGAGAATAGGAGAGTAGCTTTGTTGGGGAAAATGTGTACCTGATATTGAGAAGGAGATGGTTAGTTTCTTAGGCATGGCCTTGAAACCATGAAATCAGGGGAAAACCTATAACCAACTTTCAACCTAGAAAGAGAAGAAGCGCCATACCTAGAGAGAAAACATATACTATTCATTGATCAAAACTTTACATAATAGTATTGTACATAAAAAATCTGTTAGCACGAATCAAAAAGACGTCTCACGGATAACAGGAGTGACATGGCCCAACGAGACATTCCAAGGATGATCCAGAACCACACGATCAACCAGTAACCCACACGTACCAGAAAGATAGTACACCTCAGGAAGATAAATGGGAAACTTCAGATTGGACCCATCTGGATGAACAAATCATCTTCCAAACTGAATAGGTTGAGAAAGTAAAGACCGACCTCACATTCCTAAGGCAGAAGTTGTGAATCCTCCGCAAATAGTTGCCCAAACGGACAGTCCCCCGACCTAACAATCACTCGAACGTACAACCACCCGGCCTCATAGCTGCCTGAGTTAGTAACTGCTCGACCATGCTCGTGTGTTGTACGGGCCATCTTCATATGTGGACTAGAATACCCCTACTTACTTTAGGGATACAGTGTAAATTAGAGGTTTCATTTCATGAATAAAGGTTATGCGAATTTTCTATTCATTATTGAGCTATTGCTCTCCCTCTCTCTCTCATCCTCCAGTTCTCTATTTCTTAGGCAAGCCTTCCGAACAATTTGGATTCAACATTCTAAAAGGTATGGTGAGTGTGGAGCCATACCCTCAACAAGAAAAGGAGCATAGCTATCATAGAGAGAAGGGAGCAACCAAAGAGCAGTAGCTAACATAGATCTCCCATAGGATCACATGAAGGAACATATGTAGAGAGGAATGCATGAGATGAGGACTCAGATTTTAGAGCAGGCACCAGGTCAGATCGCCAAAGTATTGAGGGCAATAACAACCCTAGTCACACTCTAAAGCTTAATGTGAAGTTAGTAAACCGTACAACACAAGTATACGTATTAAGTAATATGTGGTTTAAGACTTCGCATATCAATCCCATGAGGAAATGTTTAAAAATTATTCCTACAGAAAAATCTCTTATTTAATAATATTGTGAACGGTTATGATCACTAAAGGGGATTAAGTCTTACAACTTTAACAAAAACAAATCAGATTGCAAATAGTGAAAATAGAAAAATAGAGAGAATCTCGAAAGTTCTTCAAGAGTGATAAGGCTCATGCATTTGTGATTGAGGGATCATGGTTGATCGTGGTGTTCTAAATGTTTTCCTACGTGATAGTTGTCAAGGGAATTTGATAAGGGAATTTTTTTCCAAAATGATTTTCCGTGTCATTGGCGTGGTCACGCCGAAATGTAGTGTGGTCATGTCGGGCTTCTAAATCGGGCGGCATCCCAGCATGGTCACATCTTTAGTATGAGATTCTGGCGTGGTCACGCCAAATCCTATCATGGTCACATTACTTTAGACCACTTTTTCGTTAATTTTCTCATTCCAAATTAGTCATATTCAACACCTATAAACTACACATCAATAAAGGCTCTTCTCTACTATAAATCTGTGATAAATAAATAAAAACATGTAAAGTGAATTGTAAAATGCTGGTGAAATCACGTAAAATTGACGCATATCAATACCACAAACTTACCTCATTACTTGCTCTCAGTTAATCTCATAACTCAATTGGGATCCCATTAGCATAATACGTACTCTGATAGGTTACTAACTATTCAACTTGTTTATTGAAGTAAAATAAAAGTGTTTCAATATCATTTTAGGAGCAATTATCTTTAATAAGCAATAACTTGACCTTTCCCTTAATTCCCTTCGTTCTTTCCTTAAGAAATCTTATAGATTCTTAAAGTGATGTTATTTAAAATATCTTCACTAACTTAGAATGTCTTTAAAAAAATTTAGTGGATTTGACATACTTAACATTCCTCAACTTTTATCTTTTGAAGATAACTTTAAGGAGTTTCATTAAAAAATCATAAAAAAACTTTATCACTTTTTCCCTTAAATTCCACTAAACACGCTTATGGTTCCTTTCTTTCTTGTATTTTGTTGTGTCAACCTCAAACATCATCTTAGGGCCTTTTACTTTTTGACTTTGTCCTCCTTTATTTTTCTTTTTTTTTTCTTTTTCATTTCCTTTTTCTCTTGAGAATTATCATATCTGGTTGGCAATATTTCTCTTTTCCAATTGTAAATATTATGAAATATAGTGTTCCTTAAGCAATAAATCTCAATAATTATAAGTTAATTTAACACCTTTGGGTTATCTTTTCAATTACAATTTAACATTACATTATATTGGTTAAGATGAATTGAAAGAAAGACTTAATGACATCATAGGTTAACCACTTAATATTTCAATTACAATTTTTTAATAATCTATAGATTCTTAAAGTAAAGTTCACATTTTGTTAAGTTTCGAAATGTTATTATTAAAACATTAAGGTTACTTCCTAAATGAAATTTATCCTCTTTAAAGAGATTTTGATAAGTAATTTGAATACATTAGTCTCCTAGTGGGAGTTACCTTATGAATATTGAATCATTTTCTGAGTTATATAAACTACTTTCAGGTTTGTAAAAATGTACTATTTTCTCCCTCAAACTTGATTTTTTTCAACACAAGAATAGCATGAAATAATAGTAAATTAAATAGCAGTTAAGTGTAGGAAAGTAAAAGAAGTAGTCACATAAAACTCATAAAATATAATAAAAAACTCAGGAGGTAGAATCATCCAGAAAAAAGTAACAAAGCACTACAAAATATGAATCTCACTCTATATGAAAATCATACAGGCATAATAATATGTCTATGCAATTAGCAGAGACAATAACACACAAAAAGAAAATTATGTCTCACACCAGAAAACACAAAATAATGCAATAGTCGCCCCAAGAAAATAAGTCATGTAAGATCAACGGGGACAACAACACAAACACTCAATACAAGACACTTAAGAATGCAGTAGTCTCCCAAGCCATTGACACAACCACTCAGACTAAACTCCCTGACCTGAAGGATGAAAGAACACAACTGTGTGCAAGCACAACTTGGTGCTAGAACACATCAATGCCAGAGTCACCTAATCACTGTCAGTCTCCTTCATGTTATTATCCTCTGAAACATAAATTTTAAAGGGTGGTGCATTCAGGAAAGTCACCAATGGTAGCGATCTCTGTACCTCTTGAATTCAAGGATGTAGGTATCTGCACTGCTGTTGATGTTGTCCTGCATAATGCTGTGTTTACATGCACATTTTGTGAATCTTCAAAGGCATATCGTTCAATGACCTCATCACCTCAGCTTTTGAAGGGCCTTGTGACATCTTGAGGAGTTCTCTCCCCTCTATCAAGATGAACCTCGTGCAGTGCCTATAGAAGAAAAAGTGATCCTGGTGATTGTCTTCTGCAGCACAAGCATCTCATTTTCACTCTCTCCAACAAACCGCTCTATGTAAAAGGGTAGAAATAATACAAGGTAATTTATAGTGGTTTGTCCACTTGAAATATGCATAATGGACTTGTAGAGAATGATCCCTATATTTATAGACTTCCACATATGGATACAAAAATTTAGAATAACCCTATCAATAGTAACATCAGTGAGCTCGTGGTAGGGGCAGACATGCATCAATGAAGTAATGTCAGGAACGGAAGATGCGATTCAAATAAGTCAAAGGAAAATTTACAAGGTTCTCTCCCTCCTCTGCAGCATGAACCTTCCACTGGCCTCTTCCGTTAGTCAGGAATAAAATAATCTCTTGATAATCAGGGGTAAGAAATTGCTCGAAGTTACACTGGGGCAAGTTGGGGAGAGTTTGCTTATGGTGGAAGGGTGAAAGGGAACAAGCTTCCCTTGCTTATAGTCCCTCATATCGACAGATTTCACATTTGCGTAGAGCTCATGAATGAGCGAGACAACAACGAGGTCGACGAGATAGCACAAACTCCTCCACCCTCGTCTTTCGATCTCTTTAACAATCCCATCCTTTGAAAATTGAGAAACACTTTCCTGAATCAACTTTTTTTGGACTAGAATGTTCCTGTACTGCTATGCAGTGCATGGCTAACAAATCAGTTTCGATCAAAGTTGGATCCCCATTTTCATTTTCTTTTTTTTAGCCATAATCATTAAAAAAAATTAGTTGAAGTAAAGAGGATGGAAAAATACCAAATGTGTGGGCATGAAACAAAGTATTTTTAGCAAGAATAACTGAAGATCAATGGAAACCCTATAACGACAAGTAAACCCAGAAAATGTGAGTGGAATATGCGTAGATCTACAAAAAGATTGAAGAAAGATCGAAGCTAGCAAGGAATAGTTACACAATTATAAATTTTAGCCCGATCTACTTGACCGGGGTCGGATCTCACAAAATAAACCTTTCTCTAGCAAGCTAGGATGCTAAAAAGTTGTAAAGAGGGTGTTCGTGCTGAGAGAGTAGAGGAATTTTCATGAAAATTGTGGTTTCGGGCCTTAAATGCTTGATGACATTGTCACGTTGGGTCTTGGCGTGGTCACACTGCACTTTCTCATGAAATTTTTATAATCAGAGACTCAAGTGGTGCGGTCATGCGCGAAGTGGGTGTGGTCACACCGTTGGTTGGTATGGTCATGCTGACCACGACTTAGGGTCTGTTTGGGGCAGCTGCAGCTTATCAACTTAGCTGCCCTAGGAAGCTACTGCGGGGAAGCTGCTGCTGGGAAGTTGGTTGGCTGTTTGTTTGAGTCGATTGAAAATAGCTATGTGGAAGTTTTTTTATGGACAAATGAACATTCTGCTCTTGTTCAGTAATATTGTTTATAACAAAATTGTCATAGCTATATATATGATACTTCAAAAGCAGAAATTCACTTCAGAATAGTACAAAAATTTAGATACACACCTCACTTATTAGCAAGTATCAAGAGTGCAAAAAAAAAATAAAAAATAAAAAGTGATTAAAATTACAATTAATACAATGACTATATTGTCCTTAACATGCAGACAGTGTATGTCCCGTATTGTACTGTTTTCCAATGATTGCATCATTTCCCGATCACAGTCAGTACTAGAATTTGCTGGACTGTCCGCCCACTAGAAGAAGCCACACTGCTCTGCGATGATCCTCGAGCAGCTATAGAACTGTCTCCCGTAGCTATGGGCCCGAAGTGACATCATTAGGGAAGTCTGTAGACCACAGTGGCAGAGCAATCGTCAGGATGTCCTTAAAATCCTTCAGCTCAGCTTTCTTGAATGCTACGAAAGACAATGCATTAGTGAAGATATGAATTGAATTTGCTAAAAGAAATAATTAAAAAATTACACTTATAAATTGCGTAAAAATTTCAAACCAGCACTGAATGCTCACTATCCATTATGAATGTTGACAATGTTCTGACCGATGAAATGAACTACACATAGTACTGAATAAATTACAAATAATCCAACTAGCCTCCTTCTAACACATCTGTAATTTGCTCCCTTAGCTCCACTATTGCACTTGCACCCACCGTGTCTTTAGTAAAGTTGATAAAATGATCACTCTGAACTCGTGACAAGGAATGCCTGAGGTGGTACTCGAATGCTTTCAGAGGTACATGCTTTTGATCCTCATAGGTTCTAAGAAAGTGAATGTTGTTGCAGGAAGGATGTCGTTAAATATAAATATGCAGAGTCATCATGGCAATCACATTTGGACCTATTTGAGAAATGGGTAAGATGACATATCTCAGAGTATAACACATTTCTTCTTCCAAATGTCGAAAGTCCTCTTGATGACATCACATAAGGATGAATGCTTTTTATTAAACAACTCTTTTCTGCCTTGTGTAACATTGTTGGCTTGCTCAAAATCTGATATGTGATATCCCGTATCAAAAAAGGGCTTGAAAAAGCTTCGCTGCAATAGATACCCATCATCCACCAAAGAATTTTTGTCTGAAATTTATTGCATAATTAGTATGATGGTTAAAGTGAATCAGCAGAGTATTAGGGATGCAAGCATGCCTTAAGGAGAATGTGGGAAGTTATAGTGTGTATTCTGCATTGCAGCCTTGCAAATTCTACTGTTGTACACACTATCCTCCCAACTGGGTATGATGAAAGTGAAGAACAAGTTGAAGTCGCAAACAGTCATGACATTCTGCATACGTGTACTGCAACGTTCGATGAATGCAACATTCTCATTATTTGGCATCCGTGCATCAACATGAGTTTCATCAATTGTTTCGATGCAATCCTAATCAAATAAGAAAGAGTTATTAATGTACGCATTCTATATTAAAAGTGCATTGCAATGAATTAGAGATTTTACTTTAAAAAATGACATGTAACGTGCATCACATGAAATCTCTGTAGGAGTCCATTCAAACATTGCATCCGTTGGTTTGATAACTTGTGTATAAAGGTGCACAAGTGCATTCAAACCCACCGAGAAGTATCTACTAATTATCTTATGATAGTGTTGAAATCATTCCACTGTTCTTCGCATGGACTCATTATGTGATAATATGTAGAGGGCTTTTACCAGTACCTCTCGTGGAGTCATTCTCGATGACCCATGAAGTTCATGAAATTTGTTAAGTTATGTCAAAGGTTCATTAAATATTTCCTGTCTTATGTGAATCATGTTGAATCTTGTTGGGTTTCCAACAAGTAATTCCCCAACCCATTTGTCCCCAATATATGACGATGTCAAACATGTAGAGCGATCAACATAAGTGTTGTAAATTTCGTGGAGTAAGTAGATTGCTGCAGCTCTCCTTGTTGTCTTTTTATGACTGAATCCATTTAGGTGTATATCATACTAGCCGAGACAAAATAATCAATAAATTGTGAACAAACCATATCTCAACTAGTTGTGATATTTGAATAATGAGGATTTATCAATAATGAGGATTTATGAATATTATTCAACAAAGTACCAAGCATTTCAAAGAACCAAATCATAACATAATATAATATAGAAATAAATGTGTCCCAATGAGTAGCCAATAATAAAAATTGTATCAAATTTCCCTCCGATCATAAAAATCTTGTAGATACACCAACCTTTTTTCTTAGAGAATCTTCACGAAGAAATCTCTGCGAGTGGGATTTTCAAGCAACTCCACCGCAAATAAGTATTGAGGCTAATTATCGGATATTTCCCAATTTGCATTCAAAATTTGCACCACCTTCTTGCTGGAATGTTCTTGTACTGTATGCGGTTAGCATAGGAAGAAGCCACCATACCTGATTTCTGACCTAAGCAACTCCACCTTAACTTTTATTGTTTACCCTCAAATGCTTTGAATGGCAAGTGGACTTGACATCATGGAGGTCCGTACTGGGTACTTTGGTTGAATCATCTGGTAAATTGGCTACCAAGTTCTCTGGGGTGCCACAAAACCCTATTTCATTGGGCGTGCATGCATATTTTTCTGTAGCAACAACAACCTAAACATGCTGTCCAACTTCTCCTCCAACTTAGGCTCAAGCCTAAAATGTTTAAATTTATTTGGATCAAACACCACTTACATGATCATAACATATAATTTACTTAGTAAATAAAAATGAAATTGACTGAATTGGAGGATATGAAAAAGAAAATCTTACCGCAAGTCTTTCTGTCTACCACTCCTCCGGAGCATCAATTGTTCGATTCATCCGATCCCAACCCAAGCCCGTTCATCCTTGCTTCAATCTCTTCCAAATTTTTCAATGCTTCTTGAGTTGATCTCATTTGTTTTTCAATTGCATCAGGTCATACTCTCTGCCCGTACTCTCAAAATTTTTATAATAATTTGCCAACCCTCCTTATCGAAATATGTAGTTTGTCTATTTCCCAGGTTAATTTCAATGAGGCAAATGTCATAGAAGATTATTTTGTTTCTTTGTCCCATAATGGGGGCACACTAGCCTCTTTGGTCTTAGCCATTTTATTACTATGATAACAAAAACAAACATGTAAAAATAAGAGCATGCTGAAGCAATCCAACTGCATGTCTTCCGGAAGTGGTTTAGGCAATGAATTATAGTAGCATTGCATAATATTCTACCACAAAATTTTTATGGGGTTATTTAATGCAATGGCTCATTTCAAATAATGTGTGTGTGATTGAAAAATGTTTTTCTTAGCATAAAATTTGAAACTGGTATGCACAATCAGGCTCAAACAGTCTACAACTACATATGTTTCCTACTAGTGGGCTTAAAAGAATGATGGCATAGATGATATATTGCCCTTTCTCACAATATTTTCTCAATATATTCCCCAAGGGGTATCCGTAATTATGCATAATTTGTTATCACAATAATTGTCTAAGCAAAAGTTTTGAAAAATAGGTACTCATGAGCATGCTCAGATAGACCAAAAATACATATGTTTCCTTGCAGTGAGCGTAAAAGTGATAGCAAACATGGTCTATTGTCTTTTCTTACAATATTTTCTCATTTGCGTGCTCAAACAGTTCACAGCTACAGATGTTTTCTAGCAGTGAGTATTAAATTGGTAGCAAAGATTGTTTGCTGCCCATTCTTACTATATTTTTGCAGTATACGCCCTAAGAATTATTAGTAGCCATGCATTATATGATGTTGGTGTTGTGTTATTCTAGTTATTTTGTGGTATTATTGGGGTGTTATCATGTTATTTTTTATCACTCGAATAACACGTCAATAATGTCGCAATAACACCAGTCAAACAAACCACACTACATATGTTTCCGATTAGTGAGCATAAAAATGATGACAAAGATGATATGTTACCATTTCTTACAATATTTTATCATTATATTCCCCAACGGGTATCAATAACTATGCATTATATAATGTTATGGTTGTACTATTGTAGTCTTATTGTGATATTGTTGGGATGTTATTATGATGTTATTTTACCACTCCAGTAATACCTCAATAATGTCACAATAACACGACTCAAAAAAAATCACAAGTACATATATTTTTTAGCAGTGAGCATAAAAATGATGGCAAAGATGATATGTTGCCCTTTCTTACAATATTTTCTCATTATATGCTCCAAGGGGTATTAGTCTCTATGCATAATATGTCATCAGAATTATTTTCTGAGGCTATCAACTTTGCCTCACTTCAGAGTGTGTGTGTGATTAAAAAATTTGTTTTTCTTCTCATAAGAATGCTCTACATGGTATTACTACTGAAGTTCAGTCACAAAGCATGAAATTCTACATGTTTCCTAACAATGAGAAAAAAAAATGATGACAAAGATGATCTGTTGCCCTTTCTTACATGAAAAATTTGCTTACCCCCACCATGTAGACCACTACTTTGTAGAGAGACCATACATTGACAACGACAAAATTACAACAAAAAACACTCGAACTAGACCAAAAAGTAAATATAAAATAAGAAAATAAAGCAAATATTTTAATGACCTTAATCAGACTAAGACTCTTGAATCTATCCTTAACTAGGTCTCTAGGATCAATTTTCTAATTCAATTATCTCAGACCACTCATCTAACTTCTGGTTGTTTTGGATCCTCTTTGACATTCTAAATTATTCTTTTTCATTCAATTTTTTTTCACATATACCAATCATGTCCTGCCCCCAAATTGAGGTTTTGTAGTAACCTCTCATTTCCAATTAGATAATCATCAGTGTTAACATGGGGTAGACTAAGGGATCTCCTAATATGTTTTGGTCTATTGGCTAGTCTTCTCTTATGTGAAGAGCAAAATCATCTTTAATCAGATTATTCAAAAATTAATCTATTATCGTTTTCATTTTCAGGGTCATTTCATTTGATCCAAAAGATTAGTTTTGTACTACCTGTGCTACCACTTCTACTTTCAATTTTTGTTCATTCCTACAGGCTTGAGGAAGGTTCAATGATTTTAAAACATCAAATGTGACTTCTTGATAATTCTCTCTCAAAATTGTCTTCTCTCCTAAACATCAATAATAGCCCTAACAATGACTAAGAAAGGTCTCCAAAAAATCACATGCAGTTCCTTATCCACTTTCAAGTCTAATATCACAAAATCAACAAGAAAAGTGAACATGTCCACTGTGACTGACAATTTTCAACAATTCTTAGAGGATAAGCCATAGATTGATCTGCTAATGGAAGTGTAAGATTGACAGGCTTAATTTCTCATCTTTGAAGTTTCTTGAAAATATTAAAGGTATGAGATTAACATTGTCTCCTAAGTCGCAAAGTGCTTTTCCATGAAACTCAGTTCCTATGCCGTAGGGAATAATGAAACTACTAGGATCTTTGTTGTGCCTCTGTAGCCTTTGAGGCAATAAGGGTGGAAATTTTGTTAATCTAAATGGTAGAGGAAACATTTCCTAAGTTAGCTCTACAGGAGCACTCATTCTTGTGGTTTCCTCACTCCCACTACCTTGCATTGCTCTAAATTTTAATCTTTGGATTCACCTAAGTGTTACTAGGTAGTGCCCTATGGGGTCTATTGTTCATTGAGTTTGCTAGTTGTCCTAATGGAGATTCAATATTTTTGATGGATACAACTTGGCTTTGTAAAGTGTTCCCCATTTGAATAATTAACTCCTCAATGGATGATTTCTCTTAAGCAGACTAAGAATTGACTTGAAATCCTAATGGGTACTGCTAATTTTGGTCGTTATTTCCTTGGCTTGGCCAGTTACCTACGAGGTTGTTTTAAGGATTTTCATATTGTTAATTATTGTTACCCCATTAAAAAGTGGGATGATTTCTCCAACCTAGGTTGTAGGTGTTTGAATAGGGAATATTACAATTTTTTTACTATAACATTATCAA
Organism: Phalaenopsis equestris; assembly: GCF_001263595.1. NCBI lineage: Eukaryota > Viridiplantae > Streptophyta > Magnoliopsida > Asparagales > Orchidaceae > Phalaenopsis > Phalaenopsis equestris. The sequence continues at coordinate 193,461 of NW_018165516.1, forward strand.
ACTCTAAGGCTAACATGCCAGAATCTACCACCGTTCCATGCATCAATCCATCATTGAGTGGAATTCCTTGCATATGATTCATTCCCAGATTATCCAACTTCATGAAAACCGTACCCACTGGAGTCACAAAGATAGCTAATACATCATATTTATGTACACTGGCTAATTTCTAGGGTATGACTCAAAAGACCATTAGAAATTTATTGTGGTCGATTTTTCTATTAATTGGTATGCTTCTCAAAAGGTTTATATATCAATGAACCTTCTACAACAACATTTATTATGGAGCTCAAGGAACCTATCAATACATTGTAAAATATTTGAATGATCAGCCATTAAAGAAGGACATGGTGTAGGCACCTCCTAAGCAATTTATTATATCTCTCCTAAGACTCATAAATGGATTCTCCATCAATTTAGGTTTATGAGGTAATATCGTTCTTAAGTTTGACAGGCTTAGTTGGAGGAAAGTATTTTGTTAGAAACTTTTGGGCTAAGTCATTCCATGTTATAATTAATCCTCAGGCAAGTAAGCTAAGCCACATCTTAGCTTTGTCTCTTAAAGAGAATAGGAGAATTCCAACAATGGTAAGGACACCATTTTACTGAAAGGTTGCACATAGTTCAAGAAAATTGGTTATTTAAAGATTTGGGTCCCTTGAAGATAATCCCTTAAACTGGTTATTCTGGACCATTTTGATTATGACAGGTCCCAACTCAAAGATGTTGGCCTTAAAACCGGGGTAATTAATGCTCATATAGATTTACTCAACAGAGGGATTTGTGTAGTTTCTAAGTGGTTTCATGATGGATGCGTTGGGATTAGCCATCTCAATAGGTGTTTCAGTGAGTGTGCTCTCTTAAAAAGTCTGAAGGTGTGATCGATCTCAAAGTCAAAAGGGATGAGGTCTATCTCAGCTGCCTATGCATAAAATGACAAATTAAACAAAATTATATAACATTGAGTCACAGTGAACCACCCAAGTCAGTCAACAACCACCCATGCAAAGTACACAAAATATTAAAAAAATGAAATAAATCTAATAGCCTTTCTCAAGTGTAAATTTGTAATAGATAAGTAAAATATAGTAGGTGAATGCAGGTGAAATCTCGCAAAATTATCACACGTCAATACCACCAAATGTGACCCATTACTTGCCCTAAAGTAATCTCATAGCTCTGATGAGATCCCATAACATTAATAGGAACTCCTATAGGTTCTAACTATTCAATTTATTTATAAAAATAAAAAAGTGTTTAAATGTCATTTTAGGATCAATTATCTTTATTGAGTGATAGCTTGACCTATTTCCTGAATTCCGTTTTTTCTAACCTTAAGAAATCCCATAAATTCTTAAATTAATTTTTTTGAAATATCATTCACTAACCTCAAATGTCTTTAAAACAATTTCTATGGATTTAACCAACTTAATATTCCTTAAACATTTTCTTTTGAAAGTAACATTAAGGGGTTTCATTAAAGAAACATGAAAAACTTTATCACTCAAGTTCTACTATACACCCTTCTAGTTCTCTTCTTTCTTAAATTTTTTTGTGCCAATCTCCAACATCTTCTCAACATATTTTAGTTTTTGACTTTGTCTTCTCTTCTCTTATTTTTTTTCTTTTTCTTTTTCTTGTGAGAATTACTATATCTGGTTGACAACAAATTTCTTTTCTAATTTTAAATATGATGAAGGGTAATGTTTCTTAAACAATAAATCTCAACAATGATAATTTAATGTCACATTCTTAGGCTATCTTTTTAGTTACATTACATTAGTTAAAATGAACTAAAAAAGGCTTAAAGACATCTTAGATTGGCCACTTAATATTTCAATTACAGTTTCTTAAAAATATATAGATTTCCTTGAGTAAATTTTGAAGTTTTTCAAGTACCAAAATCGTATTAGTAATCATTAAGGTTAATATTTTCTAAATAACATTTATCCTCTTTTAAAAGATTATAATAAGCAGTTTGAATGCATTAGTCTTCTAACATAAACTAATTTGTGAATGTTGAATCCTTTACTGAGATGTGTGAAATACTTTCAAGTTTGTAAAAGGGTACACTTTTCTCGCCTATTGACCTCACTTTTGGTTGAGGTTTAGTTTTTCCTCTTTAGTAGCCTAAGGTATAGCCATAGGACTTTCCTGTTGACTATTCTTAGAAAATTAGACAAGGAGCCCTCACCATTAGAAATTCCAAACTCTTCTCTACTCAACTTGAAGTTCCACATATTGGTCCTAACCTCTAGCACTTAGTAGGTGGGGTCATTATAGAGGAACTCAAGATGAGGCACCCTTAGGACTGTTGGACCTTAGGATTGACCCTGTGTGTTGGTCTAGGGCTAAGGAACTCACTTGCAATCACTTACACTCACAATCACTCACTATCCTAAACTTAAACTTCTAGGCTTTAGTTAATACTTTTGGGAGACTCATGTAGGTGGTCCCCTAAACCCATTAGCCCTAGGCTAGGTTTTGGCTAAGATCACTACATAGATGACCCAAAATGGGGTTTCCATTGGTCCATGGCTTATTGATTGTGGTTGGCACTCCAACTCTACCAAGATACCCAACCTAGCCTTTTGCCCTTAAATTCTCCCAAATTACCTAGATACCCTTGGGACCCCAAATTTGGCCAAAATTCCAAAATTTACCCAAACTACCCAAGTTGGTTCAAAAATCATTTCAAACATCTTGAAAACACCCAAACTACACAAAGTCACCAAAATGTGCCAAATTATCAAAATGCCACCTCCTTAGCCCAAGATTCCAAAAATTCCAAAAAATTCCAAAAATTTTCCAAAACCTCCCAAATATTCCCAATTTCATTTTTCTCAACTACCACATGATCCAAATTGGCAAATTTGGCCATCTTTGACCAAAACCCTCGAATTGCCCTTTAAAGGCCCATATTTTCCCCAAATTACCCCAAATGTCTATCCAATTGGTCTCAATTTACCCCAATTTCAATTCTAAACTCAAATTAACCCTTGATGTAACAAATATAGACCAAATCCAAGCTCAATTAGTCCAAGGTTTGAACCTAATTTTGAGCTAAATTAAAAACCTAATTTTGGCCCTATGACTTGGTTCCACCAAATTGAACCCATAGCCCACCCAATTGGCCACAATTTGTGTTGAAAAATATTCATAACATTCCTACACATCAAATTTAACCTTAAATTGGCCTTGGTAAGACCAAAATTTCATTTGATTTCAATCTAAGTCTAAAATCCCCAAATTTGTCCCAAATTGGCCATGTCTCAAAATCTCACCAAACTGAGGGCTTTAACCCCAAAATTTCTACTCCATCCCTTCATAAAAAATCTTCACAACATCTCCCTTGATCATTTGAACCATTTAATTTGGACTTAGCCCAAGGCTAGCCCAACCTAGACGCATGTCTAGTCCGACATGCCCAAATTGGCCAAATTTCAAAAATCCCTCGAATTGACCGACCAATTGAACTCAAAATAACTTCAACCCTTCACCAAAAATCTTCATAACAATCATCTACACAATTTTGATCAATCAATTGGGTCAATTTACATGGCTAACCTAGGCCAAACACAAGCTTTGATCACTTCAACCTTAACCTAGTCCAAACCCAAACTTTGATCACTAGAATCCACATTGAACCTATGCATTAAAGATAGCCAACTACCCCAAAGTCATCAAATTACTCCACCTCATCCATTGGTTAGACCCTAAGACAAAGCCAAAACCCATATAACTACCTAAAATAAGCCATGGACTAAAATTCCCCCAAATTAAGGGATCTTATTTCCAAAAATACACATGCTTAAGATACCCTTACCCAAACTAAACCTCATTGCATTAAGTTGCTTTGACATATTCCCCTGGATGCTCTGAGCACCTAGCCACCTCCCCCTGCCATGGCCGAAAATCTCAATACTAAGAGCCACCCCCATGGAACTTCACCCGAATCAAACCTAGAGGCCAGCTTAGCTAAATCAAATAGTAGAGCTCCTCTGCCCTCCACCTAAGCACCACAATGCACCCAAACATTTTCCCTGAGCACCCCATGGCCATTTTTATAAAA
>NW_018165516.1:197652-200569 GCF_001263595.1 Phalaenopsis equestris
CAGAGAAAGAAGCCAAAGCCCCATAAAATCCCCCTCTGAAATAGCCTCTACAATAGCTCTAGACCAACACCCAAAATCAGGTTTGATCAAAATCACACCTAGGCCTTACACCAAGACCAGAGGCTCAATCCCTAGCCTCTTTAGACCCCAAAGAACGTGCCAAGAACCTCTGATTGAAGCTTCATTTCTCAAAGCCAAGGTATAAAAATTCTCTTATTCCTGAGCCTATTTGAACTCTCCATTTGTTTTGAGTTGATTTTGTGGCATCATAACTGTGTGGATATGTTCCTATAGTCTAGACGAGCATTTTTAAAAAAAATTCACTTAATTTAGTTAAGAAATGAGAGAGATCTTAAGACAAGAAGATGGATGGTTCTCGAGCTAGGCTATCGGGGATGATGACGGGGAGTCGTCCGGTCGCGCGTGTATCGGATGGACGGTGAAGATCAAGTCGGACAGCGCTTCAAGGAACATAAACCACGGACCAAGTCAGCGCTGAGGTGGACGACGACGTCGGATAGGAGCGTGCCGCGTGGAGCTTTGGAGCCGCTGTAGGTTGTGGTGGTGCCGCGCGTTTAAATAGATAAATAGGGATTTTAATAATTTAGAAAATGATCCCTAGCTTCAAAAATTCATATCTTGGTGTAGAAAAATCACAAAAATAAAATAAAAATACCATCTTACTCAATTAATAGAGGAGAACAATGTGAAAATAATTTTAAGTCCATGTGATGCATATTTTATTTTTAATTAATTAAATACTGATTTGGATGTTTTGATTCTTCATGCATGTAGTGATATCACTATCGCTTGAAATTTTGTCATGTTGTTGCCTCTGTTAAAAGGATCATTCTATGATTTTTTCGAAGTAAAAGAAGGTCCCTAAACAGAGATCCATATCTTTCAAGTTTATATGCATTATTTGCTTAAATTAATCATGGAAATTGTCATGTTGCTTATAAAAATCAGAGAAAGTTTTAGAAGGTTTATGATAACTAGAGAACCTTTGGAAAAATTCCTCATGAGCCAAGTCATTCAAAATACACCTAATCTTCACAAACCCTAAATCACTAAGATAATTAATTTTAAAAAATATAAAAATAAAATAACTTGATTTTTGATCTCCACTGTTATTTGGGATCCAAAGAACTCACTATAAAAATTTCAATGCATTTTGAGTTCATTTGGTAACTTAAGTTGATTTTTAAAGATAATTAACATTTTTGGCACTTAAATGATTTTTAAAAATCAAAATATAACTCAAATTTATAAAAAACTTATTTTTTGAGTTCTTTGTGATCAGGGGTATTTTTTAAAAATAAAATGGAGTTTAAAATTAAAACTTGATTTTTTAAAAATTACAAAAATAATAAAACTCATTGAAATATTCTAAATTGTTTCCTAGCACTTAGGAATAATTAGAATATTTTTCCTTATTTTTTTTAAATAAAGAAATTGAATTTTAAAGCTTAAAAATAATTTTTTAGGCTAAAAAATAGGTTTTCACTAAGAATAATTTCAATAAATCAAATAAAGCTTAGAAAAATATTAAATATTCTTCTTTGAGTTCTCTGATCTCAGGAAGATTTTTCAAAAATATAAAACTTAATTTTGTCAATTTAAAATATTTTATATTTAATAAATACCCCATAACTTAAAATAATTCTTAAATTTCAAATAAAATTCAAAAAATCATGAAATTTGATTCGAAGGCTTCTCTAGTTTAAGTCTACCTTTAGTAAAAATTTCAAGGGATTACCATTTACCTTGGTCAAGTTAGGAATTTTCTTTGAAAAATCCTATTTTTGCATGAAAATAATTATATAAATTATTATTTTTTTTCATGAAAATAATTATATAAATTAAATTAAATTTTAAAAAATCACATTTTCTCCTCTGATGTCTTAATTGACCCATGAGTAAGGTAGGATAAAAATTTTAAAGTCATTTGGATTAAATTTGATAAATTATGAAGTGTTACAGCCTTAAGGACAAATTTGTAATTTTATAAATTTAGCCTTAATTAACATTTAGGCTTAATTCAAGGAGGAAAATGAGCAAAATTTGATCTTAATCAGCTTATTTTGATGTTTGAAACACAATGAGTTAATTTGTAGAAACCAACTTCACTTTCCTAATTGAAAAGATAGGTTAATAAATTTCTAATTTATTAAAATTTGGAAGTTTATTAAAATAAAATGAACCCAGTACTTAGGGGTAAGACTTTTGAAGTCAATAATTAATCAATTTAATACCCCTATTTTGATTTTTAAATGAAATTTAAATCATGAATCATGATCACCTAAAGCTTAACCTTTTCAAAACTAACTAAGACGCTCACCTAGGACTTAAGGGCTTAGTAGTGACTTAGGCTAAATCAAGTTTCATTTAAATGACAACTGCAAGCCCAATTAGGATCAAAATTTGGTTAAGTGTTCTAATAACACTAACTTGCCTTTTAAGGGTCTTCACTCACATAATTTTCAAAATAAGTTACAGGTGATAATTACCCTATTCTTAGGGATAATTGAGACATCAATGCCCATTGAGCATTAGAGTGTTTTATAGGATGAATTTTTAAGCAACATAATAAGTTTAAAAGAACTCAAAATTTTTCACCAGGCAGCGAGAGAGTAGCACAGACCTTCTTCTTTCTCTAGATCTGTTGGATCGGATACCTCGAAGATCTACTAAACTTAATAAATTTTGCTTGACAACATCATCCTTAAATAAATTCCTAAGGACACACCAACATATGACCTAGAGTTAGATAGGTCGTTAAAAATTGTACTTCCCTATTTTATATAAAATGCTTTAACATGCTTTTTGAGTTTCAGGTGGTGGAACGAGAAGATTCGCCAGGTACGCTTTCATAGTTTCTAGCATTGTATTTTTTGTACTTTCATACTGTACTTTT
>NW_018165516.1:200669-202466 GCF_001263595.1 Phalaenopsis equestris
AAAAAAGTAAGAAAGCCATGCAAAGTACAAATCTTATTATGTACAAAAATCAAATTGGTATTGTAAAATGCCACAAGCAACTAATAAAAACAACAACAAACAAAAATAAAACTAGAACTCACACCAGCAGATAGACAACAATTTAATAATCCTCCCAAGAAAACAAATAATGTAAGATCAGCAAGGTTAAAACCACACAGACACTCGATACGAGAAACTCGAGAATCCAGAGTCTCCCAAGCCATTGAGACGACCACCTGGACTACACTCCTTTAGCCTAAAGGATGCAAGAATTTAACTAGGTGCAAGCACATGACAATGCTAGAGTTGTCTATTCACTCAATCTCCTCCATGTTGTCATCCTCAGAAACATAATTTAAAACGGTGGCTCATATGGGAATACTCATTAACGATAGTGATCTCTATACCTTTTGAATTCAATGATGCAGGTATCCATATTGTTGCTGATGTTGTCCTACATAGTGCTAGGTTTGCATGCATACGTTGTGATCTCCAAAGACATATCCTTCGATTACCTCATCAACTCAGCATTTGAAGGGTTTGAATTTGATGCCTCATCCATCTTGTGGAGCTCTTTCTTCTCTCTCACGATGAACCCCACAAACAGCCCACAAAAGAAAAAATGGTTTTGGTGATCACCTTTTGTAGTGCAAGTATCTCATCTCCACACTCTCTAACAACCCCCTCTCTATGGGAAAAGGCAGAAATAATACAGAGATGTCTTAAACCTACAATGTTTTGGCTACTAGAAATGTGCATGATGGGATGGTGAGAATGATCCTTGTATCTATAGACTTGCACATCTGGATAAAGAAATTTAGAATAGCCTTATCCTTAGTAACATTAGTGAGACTCATAATAGGGAGCAGACGAGAAAGAATGAAGTAAAATGCCAAGAATAAGAGATGGGACTCAAATATTAAAAGGAAAATTTATAATGGTCTCTCCCTCCTCTCTAGCCCGAACCTTCCACTGACTGATGCCATCAGTCAAGAATAATCTCTTACTAATTAGAAGTAATAAAACACTCAAAGTACCATTAGGGCAAGCTGAAGAGGTCAAAGAGGTTTATAGTGGAAGGGTGAAAGGGAATAAGTTTCCCTCACATGTAGGCATTCTTATCCACAAATACTTTTGGATTGGTTTCAAGGGTAGACCGTATCCAGAGGAAGTCGATGTTATCCCATACCCAAAAGGCTTCATTCCACTAACCTTTAAGACTTTTGATGGAACGGGCAACCCCAACAGCACGTTGCACATTTCTGAGCAAACTGTTGCAATGCGGGGTAATGAGGCACTATTTTTTCATTTTTTTTGTGAGCAGCCTTTTGGGGATCACATTCGATTGGTATGCAAAACTGCCCTACAGATCAATCAAGACATTCACAGAATTGGAAAATTTATTTGTGAAAGGATTTGTCGGGGCTCAGCATCATGTCACCATTGGAGATCATATAATGGAACATTAGAAGCCCATAGAGACATTGGTCTAGTACATTATATGGTGGAGAAACCTCAGCATTAAGTGTGAGCTACAATTACTGGAGCGACATGCCATTGAGGTCTTACTTAGGAGTATTCATGGTCCAATTGCTTTAATGCTTAAGGGACTTACCATTAAGACATTTGACAAGCTACTATCTAAGGCTGACAGCCTACAGGAAACGATTAAGCATACATAATCCACAGATATGGTGGAAATGACTAGATTGGAAAAATCATGCGAGAAGAAGTCTGGCACATTCGCAGTGGTAGTAGCTCAGTTGTCATCTCAAC
>NW_018165516.1:202566-243274 GCF_001263595.1 Phalaenopsis equestris
AAAAAAAGTTACTTAGGTGGAGCTACCTCCACCAATGGAAGGAACACATACTAAAAAAGAAATTGGAGGTTCAAATAAAGTAGATTATAACGTGCTAGCTTATCTTATTAATTTTCTAGCCAAACTAAGCATTTTTTATGCTCTAATTTTTTCAAAGGGGATAAGGGAAGTGCTGATCAAGGCTCTAGTTGAGACACAAATTTGCTTAGCTTAATTGGCTAGCATATCCTCAGATGAAGTTTATTCATTAAAGGAACAACATTGGGTAACCTTCACTAATCAAGACTTGCTACTTGGTACTGCCGATCACAACCACCCTCTCTAAATTTCAGTTAGTATTGATAGATTCGTGCTTTCCAGAGTCTTGGTTGATCCAGAAGTGTCACTCAACATAATGAGTATACAAACATTAGCTTATTTGGACATTGATGTTTAGGAGCTTACCACCAATAATATGATGGTGAAAGGATTAAATCAGAAAGGAGAAAGAGCTCCTGGGTCAATAACACTATTAATGAAGGTTGGGGATCTAGTAACGACTGCAAAGTTCCATATCATCAAAGTGAAAACTTTGTTTAACGCTCTACTTGGTAGAACTTAGATTCACGAACAAAACATGGTCACATCGTTGCTACACCAGTGCATCAAATATTATAAAGAAGGATAAGAACATTGTATAAAAGGGGATTTGCAACCATTTTCAATACATGAAGTAGGCACTCAAGAGGATGCCGCTTACTATGCTCCCCCGAAGAGGACCGTCTTTTCTAGGGATGCCATGTTGAACAAGATTGAAAACATTAAAAGATTGCAAGAATAGGACCATCAAGGTCCAATTCAATGATGTCTCACCACTTCTTTGTAACAAGACAATGGAAGTTCTTTTGACTCACGCATCTGAGATCAAGGTTGGGGATGCGGGCGAAGAAGAACTAACAAGATGTTGAATGGAAGAATACAACTATCAACATCTATGTGGAAGGGAACTCTGACGAAGATAAGTTTGATAAAGATGCAATGACAGTAAACCAGAGGAAGCCTCAATTTGATATCTCCTTGTAGGATGAAGAGAAGAGTGAGTATGAGTCGATGCACAATCAGATCAACCACTCTGTGCATGCCATGACCCTAACTCTGATTCATTATCATAAGGTCGAGAGTATAGAAGACAAGGAAGTTCATAGTGTGGGCATGAAACTGATCGAGTTCTATCATGCTTCTCCTTCTTATAATTAAGAAACCCATGTAAATTTGGAAGAAAGTATTTCAGATAAAATAATGGAATTACCATTTGGTTACTACTCTCCTTATATTTAAAAGTTGATTCAACAAGGATATGTGCTGAAATAAAGCTGAAAGGGAGACTACACCTCTTTGAGAAGTTATGGAACACTAAAGGTAGAATCCCCAACTCTAAAGAAGGTGTCAGAGTTGTTACTATGGGACCAGTTGATGATTCAAAATTTGTATGATCGTTATTGGCAGTTTGGAAGAAGATTACCTTGAAATCAAAGATGATTCCGAATATCATCCGATAGATGTTCCTTCAACAGAGTTCAAAGAAGAAATTAAGTCAACAATCGACGAGTTGAAGGAAATCAACATCAGGACTGAGAAGCAGTTGAGACCAACTTTCATAAGTTCTCTACTCAGTAGTGAGGAGTCTATAGAGTTGGTCAAGTTGTTGTCAAAATTCAAAGATTACTTCTCTTGGAGCTATGATGAAATGAAGGGATTGCTTCTGGAAGTTGCAGTTCACAGGAGTGAATCAGAGAATGACTCCAGTAAAACAAGCTCTTAGAAGAATGCGCCTCAAAATAGAGCAGAAAACTATTCTTGAGGTGAAGAAATTAATATGTGCTAAATTTGTACGAGAGGAGAAATACTCTACATGATTAGCCAATGTCATGTCAATTAAGAAGAAAAATGGACAAATATGATTATGTGTTGACTTTATGAACTTAAATAAAACGTGATAGTTGTACTCCCCCTCAGACGATTGCCACTGCTCTTTCCAAAGTGAAATTTGATACTTACAAGTCAAAAAATCTTAGCCCTCATGGGTCATAAGTTTCCACAACAAATTTCAATAATAAAAGTGGCTAACTTGTAAAGTAAATGAAGGACCAGTAAAAATATCATCACAATTTTTTGGAATAAAATAAATTCTAAAAAAAGTCAAAATCACTTACTTGATTACTTCATATTGCAAGGAGAAAGAGAGAAAACTACTCAAAATGCATGGGGATAACAAAACAAAACATATTTATAAAACTCAACTCCAAAGTACGAGACTTAAAGAAAAAAATATAAATACCTATCTGGAATGTTTCCCCAAACACTTCTTTGAAGTTCTCAGACTTCTCTGACTCCAACAAACACTTACAAGACTCACAAACTTCAACAATCACAAAGACTCAGAAAGAAAACTTCCCACACTCTTAACACACTCACACACTATATGACTCTATATAACCGACCCCCTATCCTCTTGAAATTAATCTTTATTTATAAAGCTTCAAAAATGACCAAGAGTTGCTTCAGGCATCTCTTTAAAATTTGGCCTCATTCAATGAATCTTCTAGAAAATAACTGTGGCACCTAGGAGCCAAACTATCACGCTTAGGCACCAGCCATGTTCTGCATCTGACATCTAGGCACCAGATTCTGGTGCCTAGGCACCAGTTCAGCTGGTTTAGCAATATTCTTTAGTTTAGTCCATTTTTCTCCTTTTGGATGTATTTTTGCTCCTTTTTACTCCTAAACTCTTTTTCTTGCACCTGCAACCAAAAACATAAAAATATCTTTCATTAAAGCATAACATCTTAAAAATTTGAGCATAATATGTGCATAAAAATTTGTAATTTTAAGGTGGGTCAAGCACCGAAGAGGTCTGACACCTAGGCGCCCATGTTGTGTGCTTTGACACCCAATGGTTGGTGCATAAGCATTGACCTCTCTGGTTGGTAAGGTATGGATTGACACCTAGACACCCAAGGGTCTGGTGTCTAGGCGCTAGTGCCACTTTGCTCTTATATGCTCCAAATCTTCTCCTAGTTTATCCACTTCAATTTCCCATTGTACCAACAAGATAAACACAAAAATACTTTTCTTAAAGTGTAATTCATCCATAAAAATGTGTAGATCATCAAGAAATACTAGTAACTCATCCACACATCAAAATTCCTTAAACTTAAAGATTACTTGTCCCCAAGTAACACAAAAGCTTTAATACTAATTTAGTTAAGTTATAGGAGTGTGTTCATGAAAAAAATTCTACAATCATGCCTCAAAAGATCCCTAGTTAGAAAAATGCAATATCACCGGTATATAAGTCCAGTCTATAGCTACAAGAAACTTTGTATTCAGCAAAGAAAATATGATTTCACATTTATTTCAAAAAAGGCATTATTAAGTGCTAAAATAATGCATATTAAATAGCAAATATACATAATTAAGCTCTCCTTGAGATTAGTTTATGAATGCTTTATAAATATCTATAAATTTAGGATTGTATTGGAGTTTTTAATTTAAAAAGAATTTTTGTAAAACCAATTTTTGGTAACACTTGTCTTCAAGCTTCTCCTCAATAAGCATTTTCATTTAAACCTCTCTCTTTTTTTTGCATACTTTAGCATGAATGTTTCAATCCTAAGTATAATTCCTTGAGGATTACTATATATGTATAAGACTTGTAATAATTTTGAATTTTACTATCATTTCTTTAAATTAAAACACACCTCATTCCTCTTCTTTTTAATATTTTAAAATTTTAAGAAGTATTAGAAAAAAATATAATTCTATGGAGGATGAATTCTTATAAAATATACATCTCAGTGCACGTAGTTTAACAAATGTCTAATTTTTTTAATGTAAATGTGCTAATCACTTTTTGATATGCTGAAATGCAAAGTTTACTTACCACTAGTTTAACATAATTTACATAGAGTTTAAGTTAGTTAATTATGTTTTTTTTTTCTCAAGATTGTTATAATTCCATATTTATCTCCACTTCCATCAAGTTAATTAAAAATATCTATTTAAATTTAATTGACTAAGGAAAAATAATCTTAAGCACCTTAAGATTCCCCACCCCCCCAACTTAATTCTAAGAGATTTATCATAATTTGAACATGAATTTAGATGGGGAAATAAATAACAACGAATCAACAAGTATATAATAGAATGTGCTACTGAAATGAATAAAACACCATACCAAATAAAATTTGCACCATAATGTTCAAATATTACAACAAAAATATAAAGTTTTCCACAATAGAAATACAAACTAAGCCCATAGAAATTTATTTTAACCACAACAACAAATAAAATAAAATCCTATGCATCCAAACAGATAGAAAAGAGACACTCATCCTTCTCCCCATCATCACCTTCCTCCTCATCTTCTTCATTTTATTACTCTTCCTCCTCTTCGTCTTCATCCTCAGAATCTTCATCCATCAGCTGGGCGGTGTGCTCATAGAACTTGTAAGGAGAATATGCTGCAAACTTAATAGGATTGTCACCTTCAATGCAGTGGTCTCTTCGAGACTTCTCCGCTGAGCAGCCTGTAAGCTAGCGATCTAATCAAATTGGCTTTTATTCTCTAATCCATATGTACAACATGATCGACTAACCCATATACCTCAGTCTGTATGGTAGGGTATCATCCTCCAAACTTCCTAAGTTCTATGCAATAAAGGTCATCGTGGTAGTAGGATGAGGTTTGGGGTAAGAGGAAGAAGGCTGAGTTGGGCCAGGCCTAGTTCCAAGTAATGCATATCTCTTGTATAATAAAATTTTTAATTTGAAGATAGGCTTCAAAGGATGAAGATGCTTATCTCAACTACTAAAGGAAACATCAAAACTCTAACACAGGGAAAAGATAGTAGATGGGTGCCCCAAACCAAGAGTAGATCCCTCCTTGTGGTATTTAAAATAAAGTGATGTATAAAATAACTTATGTCTATGGATTTATTTTTCTAGATATAAAAAATTAAGAAAGCTTGATCTTTAGTCACTTCTATGTGATTGGTAGAGGGGAGAAGCTTGGTGGAAATGAAATAATGATAGGCATTCGATATGCCATTTAAATTGGAAGCAGTGAAATTGATCTTAATTTTATTTTTAACCTTCTACACTTCTCTACCATTAGTCAAAATCTTGATAATTTCATCCAAGTCATAATCTACAAGAGTGAACTTAGAATAAAAACTCTTAGGCACATCTCTCAATGAATATAACACATTAATGCAAGGAGGGTAGTCTACCTTTTTCTCTCTCACAAAGACTAACCCATTGGAAGCCTCCAAAAGCTTGGAATAAAACTCCATAATAGTAGGAATCACTGTTACACTAGTATTGTAACAAAAATTCTCCGAAGGGTGACTTACAATTATGCTTTCAATGGAACCCCCGGAGCTTAGGAATCCACGCTCTACTATTAGCTACTTAGATACCAATAAATCATTGTATCACTACACAACTTTGGAGCTAACAAACATCTTTTTATCGAATGAAGATTTTGATTTCCCGCCCTTAGTTTTAAGAGCCATTGATATGCAAGAGATTGAGATGACAATGGGTAAGGAGTAACACCCAATGTTTTCCAAAATTCTCTAACCCTAGCTCCCTCTTCAAGAAAAATCTGAAAAATTTGGATGAAAAGGAAGGATTGAATTCAAAGAGTGAAGTATAGCTTTGAGAGGTGATTTCCTCCTTATAGAATCCCTTAGATCAAATAGTATTAGAAGGAATTTACAAGCCCTAAGAATGCTCTCTTCGTTTTCAAAGAAGAACTAGAGAGAAAAAAAATCATGAAAATGTGGTGAAACGGGCTGAATTTGGCTTAATATGTGTATAGGTGAGGGCGTTGCCTAGGTTTCATGACAGTAGCACCTATGCACTTATTGACCTCACTTTTGGTTGAGGTCTAGTTTTTCCTCTTTAGCAGCCTAGGGTCTAGCCATAGGACTTTCCTTTTGACTACTCCTAGAGAACTAGAAAAGGACCCCTCACCATTAGAAATTCTAAACTCTTTTTTTGCTCAACTTGAAGTTCCCCATATTGGTCCTAACTTCTAGCACTTAGTTTCTAGCACTTAGTAGGTGGCACTTAGTAGGTGGGACCAATATGAGGAAGTTCAAGGGGAGTCCCCATAGAACTGCTTGGCCTTATGGTTGACCCTAAGTGTTGGTCTGAAGCTAGTTCACTCACTTGCACTCACTTTCACTCACAACCCCAAACCCAAACTTGTTGACTTTGATCCCCTTGATCTCTTGAGAAACTCATGTAGGCCCATTAGCCCCAGGCTAGGATTTAGCTAAGACCAGTACATAGAGGACTCAAATGGGGATTCCTTTGGTCCATGGCTCATATAGGGTGGTTGGCACCCCAATTTCACCAAAAAATCCAACTTGGTCTTTTGTTCTCCTAAATCTACCCAAATTACGTAATTGCCCTTGAAACCCTAAATTTGACCAAAATTCTCAAAATTGCCCAAAATACCTAAATTTGTTCAAAAATCATTTCAAACCATTTGAAACCACCCAAATAGCCCAAAAATCCCAAAATTTCCAAAATTACCAAAATACCACCAAATTTACCAAAATTGTAAAAATGCCCTTGGTGGCCTAAACTTCTCGAAAGCCCTCAAAATCATTTCAAATGTCCCCAAAACCAATTTGGACTCTTTAATTGATCCCAATTTGACCAATTTAACCTATTTTGACCAAAAGCCCTAATTTGCTCTTAAAGGCTCAATTACCCCAATTTACCCCAAATGTCCATCAATTTAATCCAAATTTTCCCCAATTTTAATTTTAAGCTCAAACTCATCATGAAAAAACTCAAGTTCAACCAAATTCCAGCCCAATTGACCCACATTTGAGCCCAATTTCAACCCAAATGAAAAAACCCCAATTTTACCCAAGATCAATATCTCACTCAGTTGACCCCCAAATCTATCCAATTGCCTCAACTGTGCATCATAAACTCTTTATCACATTCCTGCACACCAAATTGAATACTCAATTGGCCTTGGTCAAGCTCTAATTTCACTTAATTTTTACCCAAAATCCAAAATCCCCAAATTTGCTCCAATTTAGCCATGTGTCCAAATTCCATCAAATTGAATGCCTTAACCCCAAAAAATTGACACCCAATTATTGTTGAGAACTCTTCATAACATTCCCCTAGACCCGTTTGAACCATCAAATTGGATTTAGCCCAACTCAAGTCCAAACTAAACTAAAGTCTAACCCAACTCCCTTAAAACTGACCAAATGCTAAAATCCTTCAAGTTGAACCTTCCAAATCAATTCAAAATTACTTCAAAACTTTTCTAAACTCCTTGTAACAATCATCCAAACCAAATTTCTCAATCAATTGGACTCAATGTCATGGCTAGCCTAACCCAAACTCAACTTCAAGCCAATTTGACTCAAATGGAACCCATGCACTAAAATTTACTTAGCCATGCCAAAGTGACCAAATTAATGACACCACAACCACCAAATGGATCCTTGTGACCAGGCTAGACCTGTCTTGCCCACCCTATGGAAGCCATGGACCAATGGTAACTTAATTGAAGGGATCTTATCCTTTTTTGGGCCTAAAACAAAATATCTTTGCCATCATGCCATACCATTAAGAGTTAATCATAATTAAACCTCCCCCTGCTCACCTGGCTGACTGACTGACCACCTCCTTTGCTCTGGTCAACCACCCTAGTCACCAGAAAACCCCAAAATCGAGAGCCACCTTGCCCAAATTCAAAACCATTTGCACCCATCCAAGATGTTCAATTCCAATTGGTTTTGGCACCTAAGAAATTAATTGAACCCAAATTGAAGCCCCAAGCTTCACCATAAGCTTCTCTATTTCAGCCCCCCATCCCATGGAAAAAAAAGAGATCAAATTTCCTTGGGGAGGCTCTGCCCAAATGCTCTCAAGCACTCTCCAAGAACTCCTAAGCTCATTACAATTATTTTCCTCCCTCTGATTCCCATTGTGAGAGCTCAAAATTTGCCCTAAAACTAGGACAGATTTCCCCACACTTCCACATTCCACAAAACTCCAATTAACAGTGTAGACACCATCCTCACAGTGAGAGGAGTTGATTCCCCACAAAAGCCTCATCCTAAACAAACTCTAACATAGCTCTAAACCAACACCTGAATTCAAGCTTGACCAAAATCATACTTAGACATTTCACCATAGTCTAGGACTTCATCTGGAGGCTCGTTGGGTCCATATGAAGCTACCACAACCATCTGATTGAGACCTCTCCTCTCAGACAAAGGTATTGAGCCTTAACCCTAATCCGAGCCTATTTTGATTCTCCATACATATTTACTGTATTTCATGCCATAAAATCCATATAGATGTGTTCATCTTAAGTAGAAGAAGGTTTAGAAACAAATCTCATGCAATTTGGTTGAGTCTAGACGAAGATCTTAAGGTTTTAGTGTGAACGACCATGGGCTAGGTCACTTGAGGACGATGAAGGAGAGTCGTCTGATCACACATTTATTCAATGGATGGAGGAGATTAAGTTGGACGAACTCTTAGGACAAAAAGGTGGGACGCGTGGCAGCTGAGGTGTCTGATAGAGTCGAATAGCGAAGCGAGGCGTGGCTGTTCAGAGCCACTGTAGGTTGAGTTGGATAAGTAGAAAAATATGGATTTTCTTGAACTATTTAAACCCCAGATCTTCAAAAATCCATATCTTTCACTATAAAAATCACAAAAATAAAATAAAAATACCCTCTTGCTCAGTAGTGAACAAAAGAGAATAATGTGGACTAAAAATAAAAATTATTTGTTGACTCTCTTATTTTTAATGAATTATATACTCTATTGAGTATTTTTATTCATTATGATCAAGCATTTCTCAACATGACATAAAATTTTTAGGGTTTATTTCTTATGATAGAGGGGATGTTCTCTAATTTTTCCAAGGTCAGAAAGCATCTTTGTGCTGCTATCCCTAATTTTCAAGCTAGGATGGCTATTTTGGCTTATTTTAATTACAAAAATTAAAATATCATTTAAAAAAATTATGGGAATAATTTTAGTAGGTTTCCTGTGGTCACAGAAGCTTAGAAAAAAATATAAAAAAATGGCATGATGTTTTGAATTATTTTGTACATTTCTATAGTTAATTAAATGTATATATCTTGTTTTAATTTATCTTGTTTTAATTTATGTAAATTATATATTAATCAAAAACTGACAAAATTAATTGAACATTGTGTATAAAAATCATGTTTATCCATTGTAAAAATGTAAAAAAATTATTAGACTCAGTTTTGAGCATTAAAGTTGATTTTCTAAGAAAGATTGTATTTTGGTACAAAAATAATTATAATAAATCAAATATACTTGAGAAAATTATGAAAAGTAGTTTTCTGAGTTCCTTGTGATCAGGGGCACTTAGGAAAAATAAAAGTTTTTTTGAGAAAATACTTGATTTTTGTGCTTTATTTGAATTTAAAATAATTAAAAAATCCCAAAAAAACAAAAATATTTTAAAATGTGCCTAATGGTCTTTTGATCACAAGGAATGCATTAAAATATTTTTTTCTAATTTTTCCAAGTTGAAAATAAATTTTAAGAGCTTAGAAATGAATTTTGCTTATTTTCTGCATTAAAATAATTATAATAAATAAATTTAAAAAATCATAAAAAATACAAAAAAATTTTTCTGAGTTCAATACAAAAAATTTTTTTTGAGTTCCCTGAACTCAGAGAGGTTTAATTTTAAAAAAAATTTGTAAATAAAACATTATTTATACTTAATTAAATCATTAAAATTGATTAATAATTAAATAATAATAATAGAAATTTGATTCAAAAAATTATGAAAATTTGTCTAAGTGTTTCTCTGACCTTAGAGGACCTCTAATAATTTTCTCATGAATAAAAAAACTTTATTTTGGATGGTTAAATAAATCAATTCTTGAAAGTATTATTTTCTAAATTTAAATAATTAATTAAATCAAATTTTGAAAACCCACATTTTGTCCTCTAATGTCTTAATTGACCCATGGACAAGACAATCTAAACTCTTAAAGTCACTTGAATTTTGATTAATGAGTTATGATATGAAGGGCCCTAAGGGTAAAGTGATAATTTTAGATTTTGGTGCCTTAATCAAAATTTAGGATTAATCAAAGGGAAAACGACTAATTTTGATCCTAAAGAATATGTTTGGATGATTAAAATATGATGGGATTAAAAGGTAGAAACTCACTTGCCACCTTTCCCATAATAAGAACAAAATTGTAATTTCTTTAAACAACTTAACTTGGAAGTGGATCTAAATTAAATGATTCTCAAGGGATGGGCTTGAGTTAGGGAGATAATATTTCATTAATTTTAAGCCCAAAACTAATGATGATGTGATCTTTCAATGAGAATACATTTTGATAATTACCATTTCACCTATTGTGATTGTTCAGAGCTTGGTAATGACTTAACCTCGACATTTAAACTCATTTGATTGGATTTAGAAGATAACATGATTGATGATTAACTTTCTTTTGCACTACAGGCCAATTTTAATTGTGGAAACCAAAACCTTTACTTACTTAAATTTGCGTTAGGGGCATCCACCCACATAACTCTTAAATAGACATCAATTGATCAATTGAATGTCCTAGCCTTGAGATAAAAAATATATCAAGTTTCCTTGAGCAATGGAATAACGCTAGCTTAACCTTCGATGATTAATAGAATGATATGATAAGTTCAAAATGAACTCAAAATATTTTAAGAAAACTTCAAAGTGGTTCAGAGTCATGCTCCGAGCATTTTGAAATCTCTTGAATATTTTGAAGGGTAAATTGAACTTGCTATATTTTGTTATAAAATCATCCACTAAAGATCTTCCCAGATTCAATAAAGTCATAACTTGGGGTTTGGTAGCTATAACTTCATCTACTCCAGCAATTTGAATTTATTGCAAAATTATATCCACGTCACCAAAGCTAACCTTTCAGGTGGAGGAACAAGAAGAACTGACAGGTATGCTTTTAAGTTATTGCATTTACCTTTCCGTACCTCTTATTTCTTGCTTGCATGTTTTAAAAAAAATATCATCCTGCATGTCAAAACCAAAACTGTTAGGATAGCCACAAAACTGAAACAAGAACTAAAAATTAAACAGGATTAATGCACCACCACAACAGTCAAAATATAAGACAACTTAAAATTTAATCACAAACAAAATAATAAAACAAAAATTACAACTAAATTAAGATATCTGTATCGGATGATTGGGAATCCCTCGGAGGAGGTAACCTACAGTTGCTAATGAGACTTCCTATGGTCTAAATGAAAGTATGGAACTCATTTTGTTGAGTTTAGCAAATTCATTTGGACTAAGTGAATCCGTAAGAAAATAGTGGTGCCGGAATGGGGGAACTGTAGGATCCTAACTGGTGTTGCTCTAATCAACTTTAACATCACCCATAATATTTAAATAACCATAACCTTAGGAAATATTTGATTTGACATCAGGAATTGACACATTAGAAAACTTATACTCGCCATGACGAGGAGCTTGAAGCTAGCATTGTGGGCAGCATGGTCATCTTCAATAGTAAAACCTGTCTACATCAGCTAAACCATTCCTTAGAATTAAACAACCAAGCCATAGGATTCTGAGGTTGTCCGCCTAGTGCGACATAAATCCTCAACTTCTCTTTAGGCCTTTGTATAACTTTGTTATACAGTATAAGCCCTAACTCATTTTAGAATTTTGAGGTTGTCATTCATTACGACATAATCCCCACATCTTCCAGGCTATTTGTGTGATCGTCTCACACGAATGTAAGCTCTAAATAAATAAAATTGACAGAATAAAATACTTGAATAATTTCTTCTCAAAAGTGAAGCCAAAAAGTGTGATGGCTTGGGAAGTAACCGAGGTTCTCCTCAGGATCTGTGATATCCCATATTTCTTCTTCCTTTGGATTTCAAAATAAAATGTTCCAATTTTGAGCCATTCTCCTTTCACAACACTTTGTCCGACCTCGTTGAAAAGTCTTATTCCTTTAAACTCCTTGAAGATGATATCCTCAGATTTTTATCTAGAGTTTTCTTAGGTGACTTCAGTTATCTAAGATGTAATTAACTATAGGGGCTTGACCTTATAGAAAGCTTTTCCGAACCCATCTTAATATAAACCCTATTTAATTTTTCATATTAAATAAGGGAACTTGTCGACTTATAATAAAATGGTTTCGCTGACCAAACAAATGTCATAAATTTCTTAGTTTTTTTTATTGAGCCTCACCATTAAGTCATGTGTTTATCTCTTGAGATAGATACATAGCTTTAGTTGTAGTGCTCTTTCATTTAAACTATGAAAGAAATGGGATCAGTTTGATTTCATATTTTTCTAATATATATATATTAAATGTCCCTCTGAAGTAGGCGACGAAATTCTGATTCCGACAACCGACAGCTTCCATAGGACGACCCACCAAAAATTGTGCCGACAGTGCTACTTACCTGATGAAGTAGAGCTTAGGTGGCCAAGTGGACAGTTCCTCAGTGCTCATATTACCTAGTGGCGTCTAAGCACCAGGGGCAGTGGTGCCTAAGCTCCCACCCCAAATGAGGCCATGGTCACTTAATTTGCATAATTTGTCCCCCCAAATCTCTTAATCCTAAAAAAAATCACACTTAATCAATCACAACAACTTAAACATATAGACTAATATAGATACCAATAACACACATAAACTAACTTAGGTTGCCTCCCTAGAAGTTCTTAGTTTTACGTCCTTAGCCCAACCATGTGGATATTCTAATCAGGATGACCCAACATCAAAACCTCCTTAAACACATGTCTTTCTCCACCTAAATATGCTTTACGTCTCTGTCAATTCACTTTAAACACACTACCATTCTTAGGACATTTAAAATCAATCACACCAAAATGATGAACCTAAATTACAATAGATGATCCTAACCACCTGGATTTTAATTTTCTTGAAAATAAATTTAATTATTTATTGTATAAAAAAACCTCCTATCTAGGCTCAAAATTTTTTCTATGAATCTTTTGATCATGCCATTTATTCATTTTCTTCTTATATATTTTGATTTTTCATAAGATTCTTCTCTAATCTTATTAAGTTCATTCAACTGTAGCAAACATTTCTCACTAGCCTCCTTCATATTATAATTGAACTCCTTAACTGCCAAATATGCTTTGTGTTCCAATTTAACTAACAATTCACAAGCTTAACCAAATATGAGCCTATATGGAGACATATATATAGGTGTTTTATAAGTAGTCCTATAGGCCAATAAAGTATCATAGAGTCTCAAGGCTCAATGCATTCTGCTAGGATTGACAGTCTTTTTCAAAATCCACTTTGATTTTCGCATTAAAAACTTTCACTAATTTACTTGCCTGGGAGTGATACATTGTGGATATCTTATGCTTTATGCCATACTTTCAAACTAATGTATCAATCCTTTCGTTCTAAGGGAGGCTCAGCCCATCACTAATGATAACTATAGGCATTTTATAACAACTTGATTGAGTTCTTAAAATCACATGTTCTTGCACACTGGGGTTTCTCACGCAAGTATACATATTATTTTAATAATATAGGGCTCTATTGAGTCCAGATTGTCAATCCCATAGAGAATGAGGTAATGAATCCTTTAATAAAATTCATGGTCTACTACTTTTAGGTCTTAGTTTAGATTTTGTGATTAGGTGAAAGTTCTACCGACTACTCCACACTACTTCAATTAATTATAGTGTTGGAACATACCTAACTTGATTGGATTGATGATTATCAAGATATAAAATTAACACCTCTCTTGTGATAATTAAGTGATTATGTAAGAATAGATACTTCAAATTTCAAATGTAGCTAGTGACAAATAGGAGAAATTCTCTACTTTACAGTCTCCCAAGTGCATAAAGTAGTTTGGTTAAACTGATTTTAATTCCTTAAAATCGAATTTGATCCCATAAAAGACTATTTCACTATCTTCTTACATCTCCTATAGCTCACTTTTTACTTCATAACCTACAGTTCAACGTGAGATCTCTAATCCTTCCTCCATCGCTCTTTCGAGTCATAATGGATCATAACAAATTTTAACAGTTTATATAGCCAATATGAAAAGTAAATTAAGCTTTGAAGAATACTCATTGCATTGATGTTTAAAGATCAATTCTATAAGAAACTTAACATCCTAAACATTAAAACGGGTCCTTAGACATTGTTGTACAATAAAAGGGACTTATCTTAAGCCATCTTTCGACGATCATTTATCTATGAAATAAGAACTCACCCTTGAACCTCACAGAACTTGCTTGGATGGAGCAAGATATGATTGCTAAGAAGAAACCCAATAGTCACATCCCAAGCTTACCCCAAAAGAATAAATGCCAAAAACAACAACAAGCTCAATGATTCAATGTTAGTAGTCATAATAAGCTCATTGGCCCAATCCTCATATGTTTAGCATACAACTCTATGACTTATTATTATAGTAAAGCCTCTTTGAAGATGTAAATAAGAAGGAGTTCAACACAAGAAACCATGGACAACAAAATTGTTAAAGTTTAATATGGTTTACCATAGATCTCAACAATCATGTCTCTTGCACAATGCAGTATCGTGGGACAGATGTTTGTACATAATAATGTCATGGAGCAAGTGTTTCAAAGACGAGCTGAGCAATCTCCTTATTATTGTGAATTGCACCAATAGGAACAATTAATACAATATCTAAACAATATGATAATAAGTTTAAGTTACCTAACTGGAAAATATCTAAGATTTCTTCATCAGAAACAAACTTGAAGTTTCTCTTCGGTAGGCCACACATATTAAAAGCCCCTAAAAACTATAACATATTTTCAAAGAAAAACATTGACATTCTCATGCTCTTTATCTAGAATGATGTAGTCAAGAAAAGTTTACGCAATAATTTAGCTTTCTAAAAATGGTAAAAAACTTGACTCAATTTATATTTAGTGGCTAGTATGAAAAATCAAAATGCTATAAAATTTAGAAAATAATTTACACAGTAGGGGTATTACACAAGTATACGTATCGTTTCAAGTAATATAGAGTTTTTATTTAAGACCCCAGTATCGATCCCACAGACAAGCGAGGTAAGAAAACCCTTAGGCTAATTCTAGTCTACTATTATCAGGCCTAAGTTTGTAATGTCGATTAAAGTGGTTTTTGTAACAATTACTCCTAAATGAAAATATTAAATCTAAAGATAACTTATCCGGATAAATTAGTTTGGATAACTTTGCGATGTTAAAATTACCCTTCTTGTACAATTACCTAGATAATGTGAAGGAATGAAATTCTTAGAACTTAATATAATAAGGACGAATAGGAGCATACCTATTCTTTACCTCCTCTCAGTGCTAGCAAAGAACACTGGATAACTTAAGGTCGATTTCTTAACATCTCGCTTCCACATCAGAACTATCTAGCCTCTCACCTCTAGATGCCCCTAAGCCTATGCCATTATAATGGTCGAATCCCATCATCAGGGTACTAAACCTTAAGCCAATTTGATAAGAATCTAGCTTGTCTAGCCAATTTGATAAGAATCTAGCTTGTCACTCTAGAACTAACCAATTCTATGCCCATCAAAACTTATATTTCATTATGATGGCTGAATCCCAGCATCAGGGTCTAAACCTTAAGTCAATATGATAAGAATCTAGCCTGTCACTCTAGAACTAATCAATTCTATGCTCATCAAAACTTATCTCTCTATTTATTTGCACTCCCTTTTAGGTGATTGCAATGGCTTTGCCTAGAATGAAGTGTGGCATCCATTAGTTGGATGGAATCATACCCCTCTCGGGTTATTATGTTTTACAATGGATTTTAACCTCACAAGTGATCAGTTTGCAAAGTCACTTAAAAGCCGGTGAAAATACCATCACATTAATAAAATAAGAGAATATCTAAGCACATCTGAATTCCTAAACATGCATCTATTTCATTACAAAAGAAAAGTAAAATGAAGATAATGATAAAAGCAGTAAAAAGGATTGATAGAATTAAGTAATAAATTATGTGCCAACAAGGAAAATATGTCTGCTAAGGATTGATTGAATTAGAAAAACCACTCTGTTTTGAAAAAGAAATTAATGAACATTTTTCAGATGAAAAACTGTTCAAAATTAATGAGTGGTGTGTTCCGTGGTATGCTGACATTGTGAACTTTCTTGTTAGTGATATAGTATATTATACCCTATGGAATGACATACCAACTGAAGAGGAAATTTATTTCTGATGCTAAGACTTATTTTTGGGATGACCCATTTTTATATAAATAAGGAAAATATCTGATTATTCAAAAATGTGTACCTTTAGAAGAGACTTATGAAATTATCTAAAAATGTCATAATTCTAATTTTGAGGGACATTTTAGTGTTGATAAAATAACATAAAACATTTTACAAATTGGTTTTTATTAGCCTAGTATCTTTAGAGATGTTAATGCTTATATTAAAACTTGTGATAGATGTCAGCGTGTAAGTAATATTTCTGGAGGAAAGGAGATGCCCCTCAATTATATGCTAGAAGTTGAAATATTTGATGTTTGGGGATTAGATTTCATGGGACCATTTATATCATCTTTCGGGAATTTATATATACTGTTAGCAGTGGCCTATGTATCCAAATGGATAGAAGCTGTTGTTTTACCTCGATGTGATGCTTAAAGTGTTGCAAAGTTTTTGAAAACAAACATATTTTGTAGATTTGGGATGCCGAGAGTTATCGTAACTGATGGGGGAAGTCATTTTAGAAATACCATAATGGAGAAATTATTAAGGAAATATCATATAAATCATAGAATTGCTACTGCTTATCATCCTCAGACAAGTGGTTTGGCTGAATTATCCAATTGATAAATTAAAAGAATTATGAAAAAATTTGTAAATCTAACAAAAAAGGATTGGTCAACAAAAATGGATTGGTCAGTCAAACTTGACTATGCTTTGTGGGCTTATAGAACTGCATATAGAACTCCTATAAGAATGTTCCCATATAGGCTAATATTTGGGAAAGCTTGTCACTTACCAGTTGAACTTGAGCATAAAACATATTAGGCGATTAAATAGTTTAATTATAATTTAAAAGAGCTGGTGAGAAAAGATTATTATAATTAAATGAGCTTGAAGAGATGAGGAATGAATCTTCTGAGGGTGCAAAGATTTACAAAGAAAAGATGAAGTTATGGCATGATCAAACGATTCTTACTAAAAATTTTCAATCAGGGCAACAAGTTTTGCTATATAATGCAAGGTTAAGAATATTTTCAGGCAAACTTAAGTCCAGGTGGATGGGCCAATTTGTTGTGATGAAATTTTATCCTTATGGAGATGTGGATATTAAAGATCCTAAAACTGATAAAGTCTTTAAAGTGAATGGTCATAGATTGAAATCCTATTTTATAGGGGATCAATATAAATTTAATAATAGAATGATGTTGGGTTAACCAGAATAAGTACTGGTTACATCGAGCTGATGACGTTAAACCAAGCGCTTTCTGGGAGACAACCGACAGTTATCAGTGTGTTTTTACTTTGATTGTTGTTTGTGTGTGATTAACAAAATTGGGGTAGTATTTTTGAGATTATTATGTGTTAGTATTGATTTTAAGACTTTGTTTAATAACCTAGACATGTTAGAATGAGAATTTGGACGTTAAGTTGACTGGTGCAAAATTGAGCAATGACGCTTAAGCACCAATATTTGGCGCTTAAGCACGGCAGTTAAAAACATGTGCTAAATTAATATTCTAGAAGGTTTAATCACCAATTAGTTTGTAAAAACGTGTCAAGGGAGTTCCAAGACGTATCTAAAAGTTATTAGAAGGATTTAAGCCAATAAATAGAAGGGTTTTGTGAAGGAATTTCACCCTAGATCACCTAAAGTCTATAAGAGAAAGAGATTTTGAGAAGATGTCTTCATGGGAGATGGATATGAAGAAGAAGGAAGAGACCATGAGGAAGAAATTCATTAGTCAAAGGAAGAAATTCGAGACCATGAGGAAGAAATTCATTAGTCAAAGTGTACAAGAGATGTATAACAATTTCTTAGCTGTTAATATCGAAGGAATATCAGAAAAGATCAAAAAAATTGAGACTATCATGGCTTTACTGGAGACCAAGAAAATTGAGATTCATGCACATCTAGAACATATTGGATGGCAATTGAAAATGCAATTCAACCATACTAGTTATATAGAGAAGCGGATAAGGAGATGTATCTTAAACAAAAATTGATTGAAGAAGATAGTATCAGAGCTCGTCACCACCGTTCGTTTCATCAACTTTATATTCTGATTGCCTTAGGAGAGATTAATGAAAGACCAAAGTTTGTCCCATCAAATGAAGAGTGGAATTAAGTTCTGTGTTTGAGTTTGTTTATTAGTAGTCATTTTTTACGTGTTAGTGTTTGTTTTTAGTGTTTATGACTTTTATGTTTCTAATTATTTAAGTTTGTTAAGTGTTTGTAATTAGAAGATTTTCTCATCTGAGACTATTTAGAGTGAGAATTAAGTGTTATATGTACTTGTACTAGTTTGTGAATGAATATATATGTTTGTTTTTGTGAAAATTTGTGTTATTTTTTTGTCTCGAATTGAATTGAGTTATATGGGAGAATTATGAGAGAGATGAGAGTTGTAGGAGATGAAAATGGTCATTTAAGTGATATGAGACCATTTAAGGGTGGTATACTTAAGCTAATAGTGCATTTTACTTAAATTTAACAATCTCAAAAATCATGCACTGGCGCCTAAGTGCCACAGTCTCAAGTTTAAGTGCGATGTAACCCAAGAGGCAGGCACCTAAGCGTCACTTACCCGCTCTTAAGCGCCAGTTCGTCTTAAGCGCCAGTTCATGAAAACCGGTTCACGAACGGTTAAAAGTGACTCTTAAGCGCCAGTTCATAAAAACCGGTTCACGAACGGTTAAAAGTGAAAATTAAACCCAAAAATTTCCATTTTCACCTTCAATGTTATCTTCTTCCTCTTGAGTTTGCAATTTGGAGAGCTAGGTCAAGCCATTAAGTGGAGATTTCTTCGTGGAATTGAGCAAAATTTGCTATATTCGGATTTCTTAAGGTAAGAGCTTTACTTCTATGTAAAAATTTTAGATTTTCACCATGTATTTTGAGTACATTTGGAAGAAGTTAAAAATTCAATATTCATGGTGAAAAATGAGAAAAAATCTATGAAAATTGCATAGGAAGTGTAGTTTAAGCTTTTGGAAGTTTAGTTTAGTAGTTTAGACTTGATTTTTGAAGTTATTATGGAATTTTATGAAATTTGTAAAATGGCACCAGAATGAAGAGGAGTAAAGGAAAGAACCATTTTGATTCAAGCAAATTTGTGAGTTCAAAAGCTCAAGATAGGTATAGTGATGCTCTGCAATCACGAAAGCTTATCCAGGAGCGTTGTTTCAAAAATCCAGGTGGATCTGTAGAAGATTTGATTGTTCTCCGACAGTGGAAACAAATCTGTTGTGGCAGTTATTTCTGTAGTTTGGGAGTTTTATGAAAACCTCCCTGAAGCTGAAGAATATCGAGTCATGGTTTGAGGAAAATTGGTACCCTTTTTACCAGAAGTAATCAATATGTTTTATCATTTTCCATCTGAGACTTTGTGTTTTTATGTGAACTATAGTCCTACTGAGATGGAGCTAGATGAAATTATTTTCTATTTGACTGTTGGAAGAGGACTCTAGAAAATCACAAATGAGAGGAGGGTCAACTTTTCCACGTCAAAGTTAAGTACACCTTTGAAGGCATGACACTATTTTATTTCAACCCATTTATTACCTACAAATCATCTCAGTGAAGTTACCAGAGAGAGGGCGACGTTGAATTATTGTATCCAAAAAGGAAAGCTCATTAACATTAGAGCATTGAGTTATCAGACTTTCATAAGTTCTGCCACTGTCGCTACTACTGTAGGCCTGGGATTTGCTTCCTTGATCATTTAATTTGCTTCTTTGATCTTTTTTTTATGTGAGCAGGCTGGAGTGAAATATGATAGCTAGGAGGAAGTATGTTACCTTTGAAGCCAATTACCAGTGTTAATGTGAAGTTATATTCAGAGCATTCTATTTTTGGCTGGAGAGGAGGATTTTCAAGGAGTTATGGAATGAAGACGTCTGCTGCTTCTACATCTAGGCCATCTACTTCTAGAGGTGAGTCCACAGAAACTCAAACTCAATTATTACAGATGATGATGGACAATATCAATTATACCGCAAAAAAGTAAGAAATTTAGAAAGCTTTGCAGACCACATTGATGAGTATAATAGAAGAAAAAGTGACTATGAAGAGAAATTTCATTCATCTCTGGAGAACCTCATTAGGGGTAACCCAGCAGTGCAATTTCCTTCATATCCTAGATACCATGATTATGAGCCTACAAATGTCTGGAATAGCGGTGATTCTGAAGATGATGAAGAGGAGGAGTGATTTATCTGAATGCTTTATTTTTATGTTTATAATATGTGTTAGACTATGTGATTTGGACTTGAGAATTGTGATGTGTTGTTTATTTTTATGTTTGGAACTTAAGACATGTGATGTGATGTGTTTTTATGTGGTTTGGACTTGTTACATTTGCATTTGTGAATTTATTTGGACCTTGTGATGTGTGAGACTTTTATTTTGTTTAGTTATATTATGATGTTGTGTTTTGTTAATAGTTTGTTTTAAAATTAGAGGGTAGTAATTGTTGTTGTGTGTTGATTATTGTGTTTGTTAGTCAGAATTGAGCTTATTTCTATGTCTTTTCAAAAGTTGGAAATTTTGCTAACTTTAGTTTTAAAATTTAATTTCAGAAAACTGCTATCCTGTATTTTTGTTTTAAATTTTAATGTGTTTATTTTTATGTTGAGACTGGAAATCAAAGTTAGTGTGTTAGTTTATTTTTATGTTTGTACTCACTACTTAGAAGTCTACTGAATCTCTAAATGTTTAATTGAAATGAAAATGATAGAAAATTAATCAAAAATTAATTTTACTCCTATTTTTAGTTTTATACTTGTATAATTAGGGTAAAAATTCCTGTAAGCATGTTATTTCAAATTTTTATTCCTGCTTATTTATATTTGCTACTAAACTGTTCAATCTGTTAAAAATTTAAGTTTGGGGGGGATGAAAAATATTTTCAAAAATTGAATTTTATTTGTTCTCAAATGTGCTACAAGTGAATTTGATTTGAAAAGAAAAATGATTATGTATATGAAGTTATATTAGGGAAGTAAAATTTGATTATAGAAATTAGTAAAAGAATTTAGTTAAAACTCTGAGTAATGAAGAAAAACTTTCAGTTAAAAATTTTTAGTGTAGAAAATGTTAAATATAGTGTAACTATCATCAGTAATAAAAATTGTAATTTTGAAAATTTTAGAAATTTAGACTTTTATTTTTAATACTTAAATTTCTTTTGTTAAAAATAATTTTCAAAATTATTATTATAATTTTAAGTAAAAGATTTATATCAAGTCTTTGCTTTAGAAAAGGAGAAGTGGAATTCAAAACCATTAAAGGCCTATCCAGATAAGAAAAAAAGAAAAGAAAAGAAAAGAAAAAAAAAGAAAAAGAAAAGAAAAGAAAAAAGAAAAAAAGAAAAAAAAAGTAAGTAAGGGAGTAGAAGCTTGAGGATTAGTGCCTAATCAAAATTTGGTTCCACATTTAATTTTTTTAAAGTATAAGACTTGAGAAACTCTTAAGCTTAAGAATATAATATAGTAAGTAAAATTATTCTTAATAAAAATTTTTACGTGGAGATAATAAAAGGTCTAAATTCTAAACTTGGAGAATCTACGATATTTATGAATTAGATATGAACTCATATTTTCATCTTTCTTAACATTAAAAATTTCTAAACTTTAAGTTGGTCTCATTTACTGAATATTTTTTTTAAATCGGACTACTATATTTTTAAAACTAAATTTGAGTAACCCCTAAAGAAACTCATATACATATCATACTTATTTAGTTTTTAAATATTGAAGTGTCACTTAAGGACAAGTAACATTTTAAGTTTGGATGATTTTGATACAACTAAAATATATAGTAATTTTAGACTAATTTTTATACATATTGAGCTTTAATGGAAGATATTTATGTGTTTTTCTTTCAGGTATAAGTAAAAAAGTTAAAAAATGCTAAAAGGAAAGAAAAAGGATCAAATTTGGAGTAAAAATGTGAAATTTGTGCAAAAGTGTTTTGGCGCTTAAACGCCAGAGGCAGTTATTTGGTGATTTTCTTCATTTGACCGAATTTTGAAGAGATATTTGAGGCACCTATTGGCTAAAGAGGGTGGTTTTGACCACTAGGAACAAAAATATTATTAAGAGATTTGTGAAAGGAGGCATCCCTTGGAGAATACAGACTACTATATTTTTAAAACTAAATTTGAGTAACTCCTAAAGAAACTCATATACATATCATACTTATTTAGTTTTTAAATATTGAAGTGTCACTTAAGGACAAGTAACATTTTAAGTTTGGATGATTTTGATACAACTAAAATATATAGTAATTTTAGACTAATTTTTATACATATTGAGCTTTAATGGAAGATATTTATGTGTTTTTCTTTCAGGTATAAGTAAAAAAGTTAAAAAATGCTAAAAGGAAAGAAAAAGGATCAAATTTGGAGTAAAAATGTGAAATTTGTGCAAAAGTGTTTTGGCGCTTAAACGCCAGAGGCAGTTATTTGGTGATTTTCTTCATTTGACCGAATTTTGAAGAGATATTTGAGGCACCTATTGGCTAAAGAGGGTGGTTTTGACCACTAGGAACAAAAATATTATTAAGAGATTTGTGAAAGGAGGCATCCCTTGGAGAATACATCGAATTTGGACACATTTTGAAGAATTTCCAAGGCACCTCTTGGGAAATTTATAAAAGAAGGAAGTTGAGACATTTGAAGGGGGTGCTTGAAAGTTCTGAAAAGAGTTTGAAGAGGAGTCCTGAGGAGTTTTGAGGGATATTTTTGGAGAGATTTTCAGCCACAACACAAATTTATTTATCATTTTTGTTTTTAGTTTATTTTGAGAGTGTTGTAAAAGAGAAGAGATTCAAAGGAACTTCATGAGTTTGGTGGAAGATTTGGGATAAATTTTTATCTTTGTTTTTAAACTACTTTTAGTTTTAATTGAGATTTCTTGTTGGTTTGACAATGATTTCTACTTTTAAACTAAAGTGTGGTTTTGTTTTCTCCATAGATTCTGAGTAGTTTTCTTTATCTTTCTCCTTAAAATGGTAAGTAATTAAAGTGTTGGATGGAAGTTGTGGAGAGTATTAATATTTAATGTTGGAAGAAGTTGTGATGATTTAATTCCATGTACTTGATTTACTTCTTGATCTGACCCATCTAGATGTTAAAATTTATTGTGAGAACATGTAAGAACCAGGATGGTATTGTCCTCAGTCAACAATTGGAAAGAATCACATGAGGTTGTACGAATGAGAATGTAATTCATATGATTTAGTGCAAATAAATAGGGAAATATTTCTTTAAGGGTGTAGAGTTAGAGGACTTTAAAGTGATAGTTTAAAGCGCCCAACTTAGTTTATTATTTTAGGTTCTGATACGAGATGTTAGCCCCTAAGTGGAGGGAATTGAGGGAACTCTAGAGTGAGAGCTGATATCTTCCCTGCCTAGACGGTCTTTAGAACTATTCAAACTTTAAATTAACCAATATTCTTTGAAGCATCTCTAATAAGGGTAAAGAATATAAGTGCTCTTATTTGGCACATATTTACATAAACTCAAGTTATCTTATTTAGTTGTTAATTTCATTTTCAAACATTAAAAATACCAAAAAGAGTTTTAAGTAATTGTCTTTTTAGAATAGAAAGTTTGTTGTTCAATAGTGCATATTGCATAATTTCCCTCTGGGTTCGATATTCAGGTCTTAATAAAAAAATCCTATATTACTTGATAACAATGTGTATACTTACGTAGTATCCTAATATATATAAATTAAAGAGTTAAATTCTTATTTTCTTCAGGATCAAGTTTTTGTTTTTGTTGCAAAGTAAGAAAACATAAGTGAAAAAATAATTAAAATCATTATTATACTGTTGCATATAAACATTCGGGATCAAAAGCCAATTTCCGGGTCTATTCCCTTCCCTAAAAATAAAAGAGAGTTGAAGATTCATAACAGCTATCAGGCCTGAATTTTTTTAACCCATTGTAAATGATACCAAGAGGAGGGCCAGGGCCTGCCTTCTTGCAACATCTGTAAAAGAACCTGTGAGTCTCCTTCAAATAGTAACTGGTGCCACTGATTCATCTTAGCAAGGGTAAGAACCCAATACACAACAATCAACTCAGCTTCAAGTGCATCATTTGCAGAAATAGGAGCCTGAAAAAAGAGTAAGTAATGTACATTATGATCCTTGAACACTCCACCCACTCCAGCTCCCAACTTGGAGTAACTGCCATCAGTATTAATTTTGATAGAAGGCCAGATAGGAGGAAACCAATAAACTGTAGTAACTCTTGGAGAATGAGGCCTTTCAAGTGGAGGAGGAGTAGATGCAAGGGAATTTCTGATGGAGTATTAATTTATGAAGGTAAGAGATGTAGTTTCTAGTCACTTGAGACATGGAGATAGGTTGAGCATCAAATTTGGCCTTATTCCTAACCATCAGAGGAACCAGGCCACCATGAAAGGAATAGTTCCAATCTTGGCAGACTTCCAACTCTTCCAGCAGGATAGAATATTAAACCATTCCAAGTGAATGGTATTAAGATTGAGATGATTAGAGAAGTTAGCCCATACCTCTTGAGCAAAGCTGCATTTGAAGAATGGATGGGGAATAGACTCCTCCTTTCTACATAGATAACATTGAGAAGGGCGTCTTAATCCTTTAAGCTTAAGTATGTCATCAGTAGGGAGCAGCCCATGAAGCATTCTCCAGCTGAAAAAAGACATAGATGGGGACAAACTTTTGTGCCAAATTAAATCTCCCCAAGGCTTATGTTCCTAGGTGTTGGGTTTAAGATAAATTGATTTAGTTAGGCTTTGATGCAGACAACCCTGCCAGACCAGTCTGTCAGCTCTAGATCTATCAAACTGAATTTTGCTAATCCGCATAGCAGACTATTCCTGAAGAATAGTTTTGAGTATAGGCAGTGACCAGGAATTCCCCTCCCAGCAGTCAGCCACTTATAAATGGGTATTAATATGATCAAAGTTAGGTTGTAGCAGCTCTTTGGACACCAAGAATCCAACCAGAAATTAATCTTAGCATTGTCAATATCCTAGAGAAACAAATCTTCAACTTGGTTCCTGACTTTAAGCATATTAACCCATAACCTGGAATCCCCAATCTTCTTTTTCACAGTGCAAGGATGACTTTCTTTACAATAATTACTCATCATAAATTTAGCCCAAAGGGAGTGTTTCTCTCTAACTTTGATCCAAATCTTGCAAATGTTAGCTTGAAGTAGGTGCTGCAGACCTTTAAAACATATTCCACCAACCAATGTGGGTTTAGCTAACTTATGTCAGCTAGCCCAGTGAAGTTGCTGCCTATGACCAACCCAAAGAAATCTGTTGAAAGCCATTTCCATTTGTAATTAAGTGCTTTTTTTCATAGTATTCATTTGGAGAATGTAAGAGGGAAAAGTGGTTAGAATACTCTTCAACTCCATTAGAAAGGAAGGAGTGTGTCCAACTAGATAAAGTGGCATAGATTTTCCCCAGCACATCCTCAAATTGAGTTTGCTTAGATCTCCATTTGATCAACTGAACTCCAAGGTACTTGATTGGTAGTTTGGAGCTAGTGAATCTGGTATAGTCAAGGATCCAATGTTCTTGCATCATTGGAGTGAACTCGTTGAAATAAGTGAGACTAATGAGCCTATAGTCTTTCTAATTCTTCTAGAAAGATGATTTCAGGATGAGAGGAATACTAGAAGCATTGAAGTATTGAGGGATAGTGGAACCTTAGAAGAAACATTGAATAATAGCAACCACCTCATCTTTTATAATCTCCCAGGATTTCTTGTAAAAATCTACTGTAAAGCCATCAGGCCTAGAAGATTTAGTGCTATCAATAGTTTGGAGGGCCTGCCAAATTTCTAGAGCAGTAGGGGGGTGATCCAAAGTAAGATTAGAGGCGTAGGAAATTTATTCAATAGAATATATGTTTTCAAAAGGCACTCTTTGGATTTCAGGTTGAGTTAACATCTGTTGAAAGTAAGAGACAACATCAAGAACAATGGTTTTATTATCAGAGAGCCAAATTCATGCAGAGTTCTGAATGTTGTGAATGGTATTACACTATCTTCTATGCTTTATACATGCATGATAAAATTTGGTGTTCCTATCTCCTTCCTTAAAATGACTTATGACAGCTTTTTGCTTCAAGAATTTATCTTGTCTATCAAAAGCAGTAAGTTGTTTCTCTTGAGCAGCTAATATCAAAGTCTCTTCCTCACCTTCTTCTAAAACATTCTTCTCCAACTCCAGCACCTCCTTTTCAGCAGAATCCACAGCAACAAAGAAATTTCCAAATGCAGTCCAACCTCATTTTTTCAGTGCTTTGCTAGCTTTAGAATGTAGATGAACAAGTTTGGACCAAGGGTCCAAGGTGGAAGAAATGTTCTAAGCAGCAGCCACAGTATTAAGAAAAAAAGGATGATCAAACCACATATTAAGATACCTAAAAGTGGGAAGAGAGCAAGTAGACTCACTAGCAGTGATGGATATTAAAATAAGCCTGTGATCTGAACCTGCAAGGCTTAAATGAGTAACAAAGGTATGCAGGAAATGTTGACACCAAATATCATTGACCAAAATTCTATCAAGTCTTTCCCAAATAACCCCTCTTTTCTAAGTAAACTCTGGCCCCTTGAAGCCAATATCAAATAATCTATCCTGAAGGATGTTTTTAGAGAATAAATTCATTTTGGCTAAATTAGGGAGTCTTCCACTAGACTTTTCAGTAGAGGTAGTAATCCAATTAAAGTCTGCACCCACCAGCCAACAAGAAGCCATAGTATTACTAATATTTTGCAAAGAAGACCAAAGTTCCCTTCTATCAGCTTTGCTACAACCATCATAGACAAAGGTGGCAAGTCCATTGTGCTGTGGGTATTAAAGGAGAGGTGGACAAACTGAGGATGATCGCCTGAACATCCCAAATGATCTCCTTCCTACAAAAGATCCATATTTTATTATTTATGTTAGCAAAATGTGAAAAACCAACAAACCTAGAGAAGATTTGCTGTCCTAGAGAAGATTTGCTGTGGACTAGAGAAGATTTGCTGTGGATCTTTATGAACTAAAGGCTTTAAAATAGCAATACACCAGAGTTTGTATTTTTTATCGAGATGTAAAATTCTTTTCATGGAAGTGGGGTGAGAAATGCTCCTGACATTCCAACAAAGATATTAATCATGTTGAGAAGGTGGGTGTGAAGAGGGCTGAGATCTAGATCTAGTCCTCCCCCTGGTAAGTTGGGTGCGTGTCTTCCTTTGAGAGTTTTGAGAGTTGTCAGTCTGATAAGTATCTGCCAAAGTTTTCTTCTCTTCCAAAGTGGGTTTCTTTTTCTTTCTTGCCTTCTGAACTTGCCAATCTTGCTCCAATAGTTAATTCCTTTCAACCATTAGTTCCTCAGATGGTATTACAGGATCCTTTGGGGTAACTTAATGAGTGCCTGTAGTTTTTTCATGTATAGATTTACTGGTTTATGGAGGAAGCACAATGCTGCATTCCCCTTCTTCAAGTTGTGGACTAGTAGATGGTATAAGCTCAGGGGTTTCTTTGGAAGGTGTAATTTGTAAAATCTGATGGCTAGAAGTAGTTTCAGTTCTTTTGATTGTTTCCACATCAGTGGGATGATTCACTGCACCAGTACTCTCAGGAAGTTTGTTATTAATACCAATAACAACTCCATTTTCTGTAGGATTTGTGGCTTTCTTCTTGTAGGTAGGGTGCAGCCTATAACACTTGTCCGAGGTATGCCCAAATATTTTGCAATGTAGTCAATAGTA
Organism: Phalaenopsis equestris; assembly: GCF_001263595.1. NCBI lineage: Eukaryota > Viridiplantae > Streptophyta > Magnoliopsida > Asparagales > Orchidaceae > Phalaenopsis > Phalaenopsis equestris. Next base: position 230,635 of record NW_018165516.1, read on the forward strand.
AGGTTTTTTCTCCATTACCATTTTCTGCCAGTGCCCCTCCTCTTTGGACCCAAGCCAGGTTTCCTCTGCCATAGGGAGAGTGATGTCCCTCTCCACTAGAATTCTTGCCACTAAAGGTCTGGAAAAATTGAAGGTAGGGAAGTCCATCTTCAATGGTCTCCCCAAATCTAAACCATTATTAAAAAGAACCTAATGGTTAAGAAAATGTAGAGGAAGTCCAGGTAATTTAAACCAAATAGGGACAATGGGAGGTTCTTTACTAGGTAGGATCAAAATTGGGTGTCCATTTAACAATCTTCATGAGGATACCATTCATAGAGACTTTTTGCTTGACAAATAGTCTAGCATAATATTCTTCTAAGGCCAACTTGATCATGATGTGATGGCCATCAACCAACCCCAAATGCCAAGCACCAGCAGAGGGAAAGTTGTCAAACAACCTTCTAACAACTTCCATTTTGGGGTGTCCAAGTTGGAATTTTCCTATAAGAATAAATTTGCACTCAGCCTTTAGGTTGACAAGTTCTTATTCATTATAATAGATAACAGGTTTTCCATCAATAACAACTAAAGGGTTAATGAGCTGACAAGGTTCCTTTTCCACAGCAGTATCATGAAAAGATAGTGGGAAAACCAAGAGTTCAATATTGAGCAGAGTTTCCTGTCCTTTACCCACCACACCAGCATAGGTGGCCTTGGTCCACTAAGAGTTAGTTTTAACATCAATAGGAGTAAATTCAGCCATCAAAACACTTCAGCAGAAATGCAGAAAGTATAACAGAAAGTAGACAAGCCCACAGAAAACTTCCAAAGAAACCCAATGGAATAGTAAAATTCAAACTCCAAAATGCTCGGGAAGAGGGAAAACTCTGAAAGAATTTTACATCCATCCCACAAATGGAAGGAAACCAAACACCACACACACTATGAAAGTAAGAAAAAGCAAACAAGAGAGACAAAAAAACTTTACAGCAACCCCACAGTCATCCATCCCGTAGAGCACCAAGGAAGCCAACCGCCATCTTTATATAAGAAAACATATACTAATATATATATATATATATATATATATATATATATGTTCCTATATTCAACATGTTGGTGGCTTCTGCTCCTGCTCTATTAGGGTTTGGGATTTCATAGATCCTTGGATGATCAATTGTTTGGCCTTTTTTAGATTTTTGCTCTTCCCGTGATTCCACCTTTTTGAATTTTTTGTGTGGTTACTGTTCTATTGGTGTTGCGGGCTTTCCTGGTTTCCTTGTCTTTCTCCTTTATGTTGTTGGCATTGTTGGAATTTGGCTTTTTGCTCCTCTTTTGTTTCTTTGTTAATGGATTTAGCAGCTACCAACCCAACTATGCGGGTAAAGGTTCCTAAGTGGATGCTATAGGAAGGGATGGAGGTTGTACTCTTGGAAATAAGCTGGCTTTTCCCCAACTCTACCATGATGCCATGACTGGCCGAACTGATTGGCAGTATTATCAATAAAGGAACAAAAAGGCAGGCTCACCAACTTTTTATATTTTCAGAAGAAGAGATGGTTTCTCTTATTGATTTTCACAAGTTTACCTTAATTAGAAAATTCTAACTTGGGCATCCTCGGATGGAAGTAATTAGAAGAGCCTTTCATGATGTCAGATTAGTTGGGAGTTGGAAAGTTGGACTTTTTGATGTTAGACACATAATGATTCATCTTTCAACTAAAGAGGACTATGCTCAAATTTTCTCAAAAAAAATATTTCCATAGGGGAAGTTCAAAGGAAAATCCTTAAATGGTGTATGGACTTTGATCCTACTAAAGAGCCCCCATCATTCCTATTCGGTATAAAACCCAGGGCTTAAATTATCTTTTTTCAATCACATGGTTCTATTTTCAATTGGGTATCAACTTGGAAGACCTTTGAAGTTGTATATTTCCAAATGTAATCTTACTATACCTGCTATTGCAAGAATTTTGGTAGAAAGGGACATTACCCAACCTGAAATTGAGAGAATTTGGCTTGGTACAGAACATAATGGCTATTGGCAGTTTGTTGTAATGGAGTAAAGGCATTTCTATTATCATCATTGCAGAATATTTGGGCACTCCAATGAAAAATTTTATTGACTACACCCAGATCAGAGACCCTCTAAAGGTGGTGCTACCAATTCAAATTTTGTTGATCCCTCAAAGGTCCTTGCAAAGCCTTCTGGTGAGACTTCTTTCCAATTTAATAGAGATCTCTTACAATAAGCTGAAACTATTCCAACGCCTCTTTCTCCTGCCTTGCAACCTTTGGTTCCCCTTATGGGGGCCATTGGATCCCCTCTAAATAAGCAGGAAAATTTGGTGGGTTCTCATCCTGTTCCCATTTCCCCCAGAATGTTAGTCAACTCTCCCTCATCCCCTTTGAGTGGTTTGCCCCCATTAGAGGATGATGTTAACTTTTTGGCTGAAGTTTATGAGGAGTGGCAGGTCCAAAGGTCTAGAAGGAAAAAGAAGGCTTCTATTGATACTCTTTAACCTAGTGATTCTGATTTACTCGTAAAGCAAGTTTCCTCCCAACCTGCCATTGGTGAAATTTTTTCTACCTCCCTGGACACCAAAGGAACCTCCAATATAATAAGAAGAAGAAAAGAGGTATGCATGAATTAAAAATGCTACAAGATGATTGTATTGTTTCTCTTGCAGGTAGTTCTCTCAACCAAGTTCTAGATTCCCTTTCCAGGACTAGGGGAAAGGGAAAGTCTAGCCATCATAATTAATTTTCTTTTTTGGAATGTGAGGGGGATCGCTCACCCTCAATCCCTTCACAAACTCCTCCATTTAATCATGGTACATAAGATTTGATGTATTGCTCTCCTTGAGCCTATAATAACAAAAAAATTTCATTCAATTACCAAGAAATTTTATTATTTTTAAAGTTTTTTTAATAGTAGCCAGAAAATATGGATTCTTTACAGAAAGGAAGTCAGCTGGTCTGTCTTGATTGATCATCCACAATTTGTCCATCACAAGGTTCAAATTAGAGAGTTGGTTTGCTTTGCTACCATTGTATATGTTGGTAGCACCTTTGCTACCCAATCTGACCTCTGGGACCATCTGATTTCTATTAGCAGCTCTTTGTCTGATAATTGTATTGTGGGTGGAGATTTTAATTTTTTTACATAACCAACTGAAAAATCTAGAGGTAGTTTTGTCAACATTAATAGAATCACCCATTTCAATGACTTTATTCAGGAAGCTAGTCTTCATGATGTTGGATTTCAAGGACCCAAATTCACTTGGAGAAGAGGAAAGTTTTAGGAAAGGCTGCATCGTTTTTTGGCTAATGATCAATGGTTACAAAATCTCCTACATACTTCTATATTACCCCTATCTATTGCTAGGTCTAATCATAGACCATTATTGATTTCAATTCACACTTCCCTTCCTCAGGGTGCGACTCCTTGCAGTTTTCTGAACATGTGGACTTCATATCCTGATTTTATGGGCTTAATCTCTAGAGATTGGAATGATTTCCACAATAACAATTCCTGGTTAAAGCTGTGGAATTTGCAGAAAAAACATTGGTTGTACATTGAAGAAATAGAATTGGTTACATTTTGGGGATGTTTACAAAAAAATGTTCAAATTGCTAAAACTGAAGTTAAGAAACTGGAGGCAGATTTTGAAGCTGGTTTGGTCCAGGAACAATCCTTGTTCTTGGCTTATGAGCAATTACTTTTAACCATTACTAATCAAGAACTCTTCTTAAAAGAGAATGCTGCTTTGACTAGATTTGTGGAGGGGGATAGTATGGCCAAATATTATCATGCTTGTATCAATTATAGGAGGAGATGTAATGGAATTTTCAAAATTCGGAATGATAATGGAGATTGGATTTATGACCTTTCTGATATAGCTGTTGATGCATTTAATTATTTTCAGGCCCTCCTTACTCATCCAAATACTCCTAAAACACATATTTTGAACAATCTTTTCAGTAAGAAGTATGAATATACTAATCAATTACATCTCACCTCTATTCTTGATGAATCTGAAATTTGGCAAGCACTCAACTCCATTGACAACAATAGAACTATTGGACCAGATGGATTCACTTCAAACTTCTACAAGAAGACTTGTTCCTTAACAAAAAATGAAGCTATTCCTGTTGTACAAGATTTCTTTAGAGGGATGGATCCTCCTACTTATTTTATTTCTTCAGCCATGGTTCTAATTCCAAAGGAGGCTAATAGATTTAACTGGGAAGGCTATAGACCTATCAATTTGACTAATGTGTTAAGCAAGGTTATTAGCAAAATTATTATGTATAGATTCCAACCTCGTCTCCCTTATTTGATCAATGAGAATCAATCAGCTTTTGTGTAAGGGAGAAATCTTGTTGATAATTTTTTGCTTGCCCAAAAGGTCCTATTGGATTTGGATAAAAAGTGCAGAGGGGGGAATGTTATCTTACAATTGGATTTGAAATTGCATATGATACTATTAATTGTTGATAATTTTTTGCTTGCCCAAAAGCTCCTATTGGATTTGGATAAAAAGTGCAGAGGGCTTAAACATTGTTGATTACATATTACAATTGGATTTGAAATTGCATATGATACTATTAAGATGGGACTTCATTGTTGATGTTTTGAAGTCTAGGGGATTTCCTGAGGAGTTTATCAATTTGATCATGAGGTGGCTTAATAATAAAATGAGCACTGTGTTAATTAATTGACAATGATATGGTTTCTTCAAAGTCACCAGAGGGCTTAAACAAGGGGACCCTCTCTCCTCTACCTAATTTATTCTTGATTTTGATTATTTTTCTAGGATGTTAAACTCAAAATTTGCTCATTCTCAATATATGCATTTCAGCCATAGGTCCTCCTTATATATATCCCATCAAGCTTATGCTGAAGATGTGATTATTTTCTCTGAAGCCACTAAATCAGTTGTCAAACTTCTCACGAAGTGTTTGTAGGAGTTCCAAGACACTTGTGAGCTTTCTTTTAATAATTAGAAATGCCTCATTCTTTTCAATAAGAATGTTAAAGTTGAGGTTAGACACTGGGTAACTGAATTCACCAATTTTCGGGCAAGTTCTCTTCCTCTCAAGTATTTGGGGGTCCAACTCCTTAAAGGCAAAACTAAACAAACTCAGTATAATGGCATTTTGTACCAAGATACAAGATCAACTTGTTTGCTGGACTTCTTCCTTCCTTTCTAATGGGGGCAGAATTACTTTGCTCAAAAGCATTCTCACTTATTTTCCATCCTATCTGATGCAAATGACTGTTATGAAAAAGGTTACACAGAGATTACTGGAAAGGAGTTTTAATAGATTTTTATGGGGTGGACAAAGGAAACAAATGCATTGGGTAAATTGGAAAAAGTTATGCAAATTGGTATTTGCTGGAGGTTTGGGATTTAAGGGCCTCAACCACATTTGTTAGGTGAACCTACGCAAGCTGTGGATCAAATTTGGATAGCAAGATTCTATATGGGATAAATTTGTGATGGGAAATATTGTAAAGGAACCCACCATTCTAAGTTACCAGAAAGCTAGAAAATTCTAAAATCCTGGTAAATTTACTGAAAATTAGAGATCATACTGAAGATCTTTTTATTTGGGAGTTAGGTTTAGGGCAAGTTAATTTCTGGTTGGATAATTGGTCTTTAGAAAGTAAACTCATTAATAAAGCCTTTGAACATGCTAATCACATTTCGAAAGTTATTGATTTCTGGATTGAAAATGAATGGAATGCCCCCTTACTGTCCACTGTCATTCCTCCTAGTTTAATACATGAGATCTCAAAAACCTTGTTTGATACTAATGCTAAAAATAAAATCATTGTGAAGAAGCCTTCCTCTCAATCCATTTCTTCCTTCATTTCTACCTCATTTTAGGGTTGACCAAATCTTAATTGGTGGAATTCTCTTTAGAACAATTTCTTCACCCCCTCCATGTCTTTTTTTCTATGGAGCCTATTTTTAAAATGACTTCCAACTGATGACATTCTTAAGTTAAAGGGATTGAGGGGTCCCTCTTGGTGTTGTTTCTGTAAGGGGGAGGAGGAATCTTTGGCCCATTTATTCTTCAAATGTTATTTTTCTCAAAGAGTGTGGAACGCAGTTATTACATATCTTTCTATCTCTACGCTCAATATTTCTTGGAGCTCTATTGTGGACTACTGGTCAGAGTGGCAAGATGCCCACCTTTCTATATTCCTAAGAATTATTGCTTGGTTTATATGGTGTGCAAGGAATAAACCCAGATTTGAGGAAATTCCTATCTTTCATTTCCAGGTTGTGAGCAACTGTATAAGTTTCCTTTTGAAACTAATCCACCTAAAGGGGCTTCCTAATATCTATTCTGGATTGGAGAATTAGTCTGCCCCTAGTACTAGAAATCATCCTTCTGCTTTGCTTTGGCTTAAACCTTTGTACCCATGGGTAAAGGTTAATACTGGTGGAAGTTTCACTCATGATGAGGCTAGTATTGGGGGTGTTTTTAGATATTACTTGGGAAGCTTCCTTCTTCATTTCTTCTATTTTGTGGTTGCTTTGGATGCATTAGAAATTGAGGCTATTTCTGTTTTTTGGGCTCATAGGATCTCCCGACAATGCAATTTGCGGCACATACATGTTGAATTTGATTCTGAGTTGTTGGTAAAGATCCTTCTAGATCAAGCTTATCCCACTGACACATTACACATTCGATCAAAATAATTAAGAGATTGGTAGGACAGATTTCTACAAGTTTTTCCTTCATAGATAGGGAGGACAATAGGCCTGCAAACTGGCTTGCTAAATTTAGTAGACATAACCAAGTGTTTGATGTATCAAGATCCTCCTCCTCGCCTCTGTCTCTTTGGTTGGTAGGGGATAGCCTAAATATCACTTACATTAGGACTTGTAATTCTTTTTTAATGCAATGAATTGCTACTTGAGTAGACCTACTTATTAGGGTATATTCAAGTACCTTACGATTCGAAATTAGAATGAACTATAATAAAAATTTTAAAATAAAAAAAAAAACTTAACAAAATGAAAAATAATTTAAATAATCAAAATATTGAAAATGAACATCAACATGTACAGAGACCGTTAAGAGACTATGTTAATCATACATTACCTGAAATTCACTTGACTATAAAAACTCCTATTGTAGCTGCTGATTGATTTGAGCTTAAACCTGCTATTATCCAAATAGTACAGAATAATTAGTTTGGGGGAACACCATCTGAAGATCCTAAATTACATCTTGCTAATTTTCTAAAATTTTGTGCTAAATTTAATAATGACGGAGAGTCAAATGGCGTCGTCAGACTTAGACTTTTTCCTTTTTTCCTTAAGGCACAAAGTTAAGATGTGGTTAAACTCTTTAGCACCTGGATCAATCAGAACTTGGGGAGACTTATCTTAGAAATTATTCGCTAAATGTTTTCCACCATCAAAAACTGCTAAGCTTACAATTGATATTACATCTTTTTGTCAGTTTGAAGAGGACTCAATATATGAAGCTTGGGAATGATTAAAAGATCACTTTATGAGGTGTCCACACCATGCTTTACCAGGTTGGTTAATAATTCAAACATTTTATAATGAATTAGTGGGATCTCTTAGATCTATTATTGACGCTGTTGTTGGTGGATTATTAATGTCAAAACCATTTGATGAAGCGTATTCGTTAATTTAAGAGATGGCTATTAACAAATTTTAATGGCCCTCTGAAATGGTAAATCCAAAATAAATAGTCAGTGTTCATGACTCTGATGCAATTTCTATTATGACATCTCAAATTACTGCATTATCAAAGAAGTTGGATCAATTTGGAATGAATTTATCTCAAACACCTCTTATGATTGAATAAAATTCATTCAGAAAAATGATAGATTCTCAATCATCATATGAAACTATGAACGCAATAAATAATGAACCTAATAATCTCTATTCTAATTATTACAATATTGGTTGGAAAAATCACCCTAATTTAAGTTAAAATAATAATATCTCAATGGTGTAAATTTGTAATGGGGGAACAATCAATCGAACCCTTTGGGAAATTTAAACATTCAAGTAAATGATAACTATAGACCTTATTATTCTCCCGGCTTTAAATGCAATTCACAATTTAAGGAAAAGAAATTATATATGGAAGAATTGGTATTGCAAATAGGTAATCAATTACAAAATCAATGAGCTACAATTAGAAACATTGAGAATCAATAGGGACATATTGCTACTGTACTTAACAATAGGCCTCAAGGAACTCTTCCTAGTAAAATTGAGATTAATCCTATCGACCAGAATAAAGAGCAAATTAAAGCTATACAACTAAGAAGTGGAAGAGAAGTGGAGACAAATTTTCAAAAAGAGATTGAAGTTAAGAAAGAAGGGGTGGAAATTGAAAAGTTTAAGGAAAATATACCTCAATTAAACCAATGAAAATTACTGTAAAAAAACCACCATCTCTATTTCGTCAAAGATTAAGAAAGTAAAAATTGGATAAAAAATTCTCAAAATTTTTGGAAATATTTAAGAAAGTAATCATAAACATTCCATTTGATGAAGCCTTGGAACAAATGCTGAGCTATGTAATGTTTATGAAGGATACACTTAATAGAAATGAAATTTTATAGATAATGAGATAGTTGCACTTAGTGAAGAGTGCAGTGTTATAATTCAGAAAATCTTTCTAAAAAACTTAAAGATCCTAGTAGTTTTATCACTCCTTGTGCTATAGGAGAAAGCTTTTTTTGGAAAAGCTTTATGTGATTTGGGAACTAGTATTAATCTTATGTCTCTATCTATTTTCAAAAGGTTAGGCTTAGGAGCGATTTTCCCTACTATTGTAATCCTTCAGTTAGCTGATCGTTTGATCACATATTCTAAAGGAGTTGTAGAAGATGTATTAGTAAAGGTTGATAAATTTATTTTTCTTGTGCACTTCATTATGTTAGATATGAAGGAAGATAAAGAAATTCCAGTCATTTTAGGGAGACCATTTCTTACAACTCGAAGAGCTACGATAGATGATCAAAAAGGTGAGTTAGTCATGAGAGTCAATGATCAAGAACAAACATTTAATATATCAAAATTCATGAAATACCCAGAAAAATTAAAAGATGATGAATGCTTCATGATGGAAATTAGTGATTATTTGAGTAACGATCATTTTACAAAAATTTTTGAAGAGAAAATGAAACAAGAAGATTTGAAACATGAAGATGAGGATAAAATGCAGGATAAGTCCATTGAAAAATGTAATAAAGATTTGGATTATGTTAAGAAAAGATTTAAACTCTTAGAAACTTTGAAAAATAATAAAAATCTTATCCCTTCAATTGAAACACCTCATGAACTCAAAATTTAAATACTCCGTAAACATTTAAAATATTCTTATTTAGGAGATTTATCTACATTACCTATTATAGTATCCTCAGATTTAACTAAACTACAAGAAAAAAAATTAATAATGATTTTAGGAAAATATAAAAAAGCCTTTGGATGGACATTTACTGATTTAAAGAAATCAGTCCTTCGATTTGTATGCATAGAATTTTATTAGAACATCATGAACCTGAAGCTGATCCTCAAAGGAGATTAAACTCAATAAAGAAAGAAGTAGTTAAGAAAGAAATTTTAAAATGGTTAGATGTCGGAATTATGCAAACTTTACCCCTACAAGAGAGAATATAAATGAACTCTGTTGCTACCTTACGGATGAAGATGCGAATTGGGAGACAAGAGATGATGGAAATGAAAGTTTTCCTTCATCATTTTTAAACCCAGTTTCAAAATGGTGACACTTCTTTATTGCATTGAAATTACTGCCTAACATGAAACTTAATAAGGTCACTATAGAGAGTATCATTCTGAACTATTGTATTCAAACTGGAAAACCTGTTGATTTTGGAGCTATAATTGTGAAATCAGTTTTGGTTTGATTGTGAATGGATCTAGAACTGGACTGGGACATCCATCCACTATTTTCCTACTTTGCAGTCAATCGCAAGTACCTTATGAAAGTTTGGAAAAAGTGTTCGGATACAGAAGTCGATTGTAACTGTGTTGGGATGGGAGATGAAAATGACATGAACGTACTGATGGATTAAGGATCTCAGAATTCATCACCTATTCAGCCCTACTACAACGTGAGTGTACTGTACTGTCAAAGCGGATCTAGAAGATAGAGAAAAATGTGCAGAAGCTCATGCACGTGATTGAGAATATTACTGAAATGTTGGATCATCTAGATTGGAGACTAGAGGAACATTTTTAACATACAGAGGGTATTGAAGATGGATTGGTACGTATGTTCAAGAAACATGCTCAGATTGAGGAGGAAAATTCAACTGATGAGTTTTCATTTTGACCCTTCTACAATCTATATGTGCACTACCAATCAATGGGAGATATTCAACAGGACGATACTGAAGAAGATGTTTGATCTTAATTTATGCATAGAACATTTTGTGTAGTACTATTTGTTTCAATTTTTTGTGTTGGATTGAATTTCCTTTCTAATAAACACTATCTATGTTTATGTTTTGAATATTGCTATTTAGATTTTAGTGTTTAGGATATTGGTTTGCTTTAGAACACTGAATTTGATGTTTGTTGCTTGAAAAATGTTAGTTTGTAATAGCATGAATTTTATATATAAATGTGAGTTTTGTGTTGTTTGTGTTTGTAAGTGTTATGTGTTAGTGTGATGTTTATATATGCTAAGAAAGGTTTATTTGAGTCAAATAGAAGTTGGAATAAAGTGGTACGGAGTAGATTTTCACAGAAACTGAAATCTGGAGAATTTTAGCTCTGGTGCATGATGCGCCAACTTATAAAGCCTTAGAGCATGATGCACCAAAGGTTCAAATACGCTATATTACCTAGAAACTCACAAAATTGCATAGACAAACTCCATTTTTGCTGCTTGAGTCATATTCTACCTCTAGACCTTGGTCTAGGGCATCACATTGTGGAGAAAGAGAAGGATTTGGAGGCTAAAAATTATAGACTTCATCTTCTCATTGTAAGAGCTTCGCTTTAACTTAAAAAGTTCTGACTTTCACCATGGATTTTGGGAGATCCAAAGATTAGGATTTTTAATGAAAATGCTTGAAGGAAACTCAAGGTTAAAAGTTTCTTACCAAATAATCTTGCTTGAGGAGTAAAATTTTTGATTTAGTAATTTATTTGAATTTAATTGGATTTTTGTAGAATTTTGAAATGGCTCCCCGAGCTGAACAAGGAAGGCCGACCGAGGACTTTGATGCACGACAATTCCTTAGTTTAAAGCACAACATAGTTACAATACACAAATGGAGAACAAAATAATGATCCAAGAACGGGCGTTTGCAAACTCAGGTGGCGAGGTCGAGAGATTGATTCTTGCTCAGAACTAGGAAAGGTTCTGCTACTTCAGTGCCCTAGCAATTGTCCCGATGGTACGGGAATTTTATGAAAACTTATGGATTCATTGCTGATGATCACATCTTGGTGAGAGGTAAGCTAGTTGAGTTTTCTGCTGAACGGATCAATGCATTTTATGGGCTTATAAACATATATCATGACGAGTACACTGCATTTATAATAACTGATTCATCACTGGAGGAAGTGATTGCATTTTTGACTGATAAAAGAGAGGAATAGAAGATTAAGAATAATAAGATAGTTAACTTCCCTGCTTCCAAGTTGACTATTCAGTCAAAAATATGACACCACTTCATTTTTGCTAGATTGTTGCTAACAAATCATTTAGATGATGTTATGAAATATAGAGCTATACTAAATTATTGCATTCAGAACTTGAAGTCAATAAATGTTGGTGCTCTTATAGTTCAGCATCCTTGGAGTATAGCTAGTAGTTCAACAGCTGGAGGATTGGGATACCCTGTCTTTATTTTCACTCTATGTGAACAATAAGGAGTAAAATCCCATAGAAATGAAGAAAGATTACAGCCATAAAATCCGATTGGGAGACACATGATTCAGAGAGTAGAATCATTTGTTTAGTCTAGAAGTGGAAGAAGGGATAAGCCCTCAAAATCTACTGCAGGGACATCTACTTCTAGATCTACATCACTAAAAGGTATTATGGATCAATTGATGATTCAACCGACAAATATAGTAAATATTCAAACTCAATTGGGAGAGATGGGAGAAAGGAATGCATATAATGATGAATATCAGTAGAGGAGAGTTCAACATGATATAGAGTTTGAAAATGTCATGGTAAGACACCTTAGGGGTGAACCTAATGCGAACTTTCCTGCTTGCCCCAGTTTCACTCCATATGCTCCCATTCATGATGATGAAGAAGAAGAAGAAGAAAAAGAAGAAAAGAAGAAGAATCAGATGATGAAGAGGAAGGAGATGAAGATTGATGTTTTATGAGTTTTGTTTAGTTGTTTTGATGTTTTTATGTTTGTATTGGGATGTACTTTTATTTGGAAAACTTACAGTAAAAGACTGTTTATGTTGTGTTGTCGACTTGTAATTTGTAATAGCAATCGTAGACTTTCATTTTTTTCTTCTTTTTTAGTATTTTCAATTTAGTTTTTCATTTTTTGTATATTTGTTTTTATTTGTGAGGAATTTCTCTAGAATGTATTATGTTTTATTTAATGCTTTAAAGTCTGTATGTAGTTTTACAGTTAGTACCT
>NW_018165516.1:246338-257018 GCF_001263595.1 Phalaenopsis equestris
ACTCTGTTGCTACCTTACGGATGAAGATGCGAATTGGGAGACAAGAGATGATGGAAATGAAAGTTTTCCTTCATCATTTTTAAACCCAGTTTCAAAATGGTGACACTTCTTTATTGCATTGAAATTACTGCCTAACATGAAACTTAATAAGGTCACTATAGAGAGTATCATTCTGAACTATTGTATTCAAACTGGAAAACCTGTTGATTTTGGAGCTATAATTGTGAAATCAGTTTTGGTTTGATTGTGAATGGATCTAGAACTGGACTGGGACATCCATCCACTATTTTCCTACTTTGCAGTCAATCGCAAGTACCTTATGAAAGTTTGGAAAAAGTGTTCTTCCTTGAAAGTCGATGGATACAGAAGTCGATTGTAACTGTGTTGGGATGGGAGATGAAAATGACATGAACGTACTGATGGATTAAGGATCTCAGAATTCATCACCTATTCAGCCCTACTACAACTTGAGTGTACTGTCAAAGCGGATCTAGAAGATAGAGAAAAATGTGCAGAAGCTCATGCACGTGATTGAGAATATTACTGAAATGTTGGATCATCTAGATTGGAGACTAGAGGAACATTTTTAACATACAGAGGGTATTGAAGATGGATTGGTACGTATGTTCAAGAAACATGCTCAGATTGAGGAGGAAAATTCAACTGATGAGTTTTCATTTTGACCCTTCTACAATCTATATGTGCACTACCAATCAATGGGAGATATTCAACAGGACGATACTGAAGAAGATGTTTGATCTTAATTTATGCATAGAACATTTTGTGTAGTACTATTTGTTTCAATTTTTTGTGTTGGATTGAATTTCCTTTCTAATAAACACTATCTATGTTTATGTTTTGAATATTGCTATTTAGATTTTAGTGTTTAGGATATTGGTTTGCTTTAGAACACTGAATTTGATGTTTGTTGCTTGAAAAATGTTAGTTTGTAATAGCATGAATTTTATATATAAATGTGAGCTTTGTGTTGTTTGTAAGTGTTATGTGTTAGTGTGATGTTTATATATGCTAAGAAAGGTTTATTTGAGTCAAATAGAAGTTGGAATAAAGTGGTACGGAGTAGATTTTCACAGAAACTGAAATCTGGAGAATTTTAGCTCTGGTGCATGATGCGCCAACTTATAAAGCCTTAGAGCATGATGCACCAAAGGTTCAAATACGCTATATTACCTAGAAACTCACAAAATTGCATAGACAAACTCCATTTTTGCTGCTTGAGTCATATTCTACCTCTAGACCTTGGTCTAGGGCATCACATTGTGGAGAAAGAGAAGGATTTGGAGGCTAAAAATTATAGACTTCATCTTCTCATTGTAAGAGCTTCGCTTTAACTTAAAAAGTTCTGACTTTCACCATGGATTTTGGGAGATCCAAAGATTAGGATTTTTAATGAAAATGCTTGAAGGAAACTCAAGGTTAAAAGTTTCTTACCAAATAATCTTGCTTGAGGAGTAAAATTTTTGATTTAGTAATTTATTTGAATTTAATTGGATTTTTGTAGAATTTTGAAATGGCTCCCCGAGCTGAACAAGGAAGGCCGACCGAGGACTTTGATGCACGACAATTCCTTAGTTTAAAGCACAACATAGTTACAATACACAAATGGAGAACAAAATAATGATCCAAGAACGGGCGTTTGCAAACTCAGGTGGCGAGGTCGAGAGATTGATTCTTGCTCAGAACTAGGAAAGGTTCTGCTACTTCAGTGCCCTAGCAATTGTCCCGATGGTACGGGAATTTTATGAAAACTTATGGATTCATTGCTGATGATCACATCTTGGTGAGAGGTAAGCTAGTTGAGTTTTCTGCTGAACGGATCAATGCATTTTATGGGCTTATAAACATATATCATGACGAGTACACTGCATTTATAATAACTGATTCATCACTGGAGGAAGTGATTGCATTTTTGACTGATAAAAGAGAGGAATAGAAGATTAAGAATAATAAGATAGTTAACTTCCCTGCTTCCAAGTTGACTATTCAGTCAAAAATATGACACCACTTCATTTTTGCTAGATTGTTGCTAACAAATCATTTAGATGATGTTATGAAATATAGAGCTATACTAAATTATTGCATTCAGAACTTGAAGTCAATAAATGTTGGTGATCTTATACTTCAGCATCCTTGGAGTATAGCTAGTAGTTCAACAGCTGGAGGATTGGGATACCCTGTCTTTATTTTCACTCTATGTGAACAATAAGGAGTAAAATCCCATAGAAATGAAGAAAGATTACAGCCATAAAATTTGATTGGGAGACACATGATTCAGAGAGTAGAATCATTTGTTTAGTCTAGAAGTGGAAGAAGGGATAAGCCCTCAAAATCTACTGCAGGGACATCTACTTCTAGATCTACATCACTAAAAGGTATTATGGATCAATTGATGATTCAACCGACAAATATAGTAAATATTCAAACTCAGTTGGGAGAGATGGGAGAAAGGAATGCATATAATGATGAATATCAGTAGAGGAGAGTTCAACATGATATAGAGTTTGAAAATGTCATGGTAAGACACCTTAGGGGTGAACCTAATGCGAACTTTCCTGCTTGCCCCAGTTTCACTCCATATGCTCCCATTCATGATGATGAAGAAGAAGAAGAAGAAAAAGAAGAAAAGAAGAAGAATCAGATGATGAAGAGGAAGGAGATGAAGATTGATGTTTTATGAGTTTTGTTTAGTTGTTTTGATGTTTTTATGTTTGTATTGGGATGTACTTTTATTTGGAAAACTTGCAGTAAAAGACTGTTTATGTTGTGTTGTCGACTTGTAATTTGTAATAGCAATCGTAGACTTTCATTTTTTTCTTCTTTTTTAGTATTTTCAATTTAGTTTTTCATTTTTTGTATATTTGTTTTTATTTGTGAGGAATTTCTCTAGAATGTATTATGTTTTATTTAATGCTTTAAAGTCTGTATGTAGTTTTACAGTTAGTACCTACAGTATAACAGAGCCTAGTTTCATATTCAGAAACCATCTAACAGGTCAATTTTTATTTTCATGCATTTATTTTTTTCTTTCACCTACTAAATTTTATACTAAAAATATTTTTAAAATCACTTAAAAACTTATGTTTGGGGGAAAGAAATTTTTTTTTTGAAAAGGAGTAAACTAAATTTTATTTGTCCTTAAGTAACTATATTTTTAAAATTAATTTAACATGGCCTAGGATTTTAAGATTTAACTTTAATGACTATACTTCTGTTTATAAATATTATGGTAAATTCAGGTAAAAAGTTTTTAATAATGAAGGACAATTCTAAAGTTAAAGATATTTGGTATGATAAGATAAGACTATTTTTCTATTTAAAGTAAATGAAATTGTATTTTTGAAGTGTTAAGAATTTTAGAGTTTCATGTAAGAAGAAAAGAATAAGACTTTATGAAAAATCATAAACTAATATGAATTTATAAAGTGAAGAAATGGTAAAGAGTTTTAAGTTTAAGGAGAGGATAGTGAAGTTCAAAATTATTAAAGGCTATCCAGATATAGCAATCCTCACTTGAAAAAGAAAAAGAAGAAAAAAAAGAAAGGATTGAAAAGATCCTAAAAGAAAAGAAAAGAAAAAGAAAAGAAAAATAAGTGAGAAGAAGCTTGAAGAGATGTCTAATAAAAAATTGGCTTCACTTGAATCAACTTAAGGAATGAGCTTTATTACATTTTCTAAAGTTGTATTGGTTTATTAATAACATTCCAGTAAAGTTTTCATGAAGTTCTTTTTCATATGAATGTTCTAAAGGTCTTTAATAAGAAAAATTGCATTTCTTCTTGAAATGAATAGAGATTCAGAAAACTTAAATTTGATTACTAAGTATTCCTAGACTTAGAGTTTGAATCTACGTTATTAAAGGGTTTTTCTTAAATTTTACTATTCTATTTATTAAACTAAAGTATAGAAGTTATAAGTTAATCTCTTTCCTAAGTCATATACTTTTATGTAATAAAAGTGTCACTTGAGGAAAAGTAATATTTAATTTTGGGAGATTTTGATACACCAAAATAATATATTGTCTTAAGTACCTATTTTATACTTATTTTTTGTGATATTGCACTTTAAAGAATGGTATTTTTGTATTTTTGCTATACGTACATCATTTTTAGGCATTTGGAGCAAAAATGGCAAAAAGGATGAAATTTAGAGCAAAAAGAGCCAATTTTGGATTCTGGTGCATCATGTGCCAAAATCCAAAGAGTTGGCGCATGATGCGCCAGACTGACACATGATACGCTAGGGATGAATTTCTCAAATTAAGGCAGTTTGAGACAAATTTTTTGCACGAATTTTAAAAGGATACTTGTTCTACACACCTCCTAGAGTAATTCAATGCATCTAGACATTTTGGAAGGTTCTTTTATGAAGGGATATGACTCTTAGATCAAATGACACATCTTTTGAATTCAAAAGAGTTAACTTTTGGAGGAAATTTTGAATTCTTTTCTGAAGGAGGCAGCCCAAAATAAAAGAAGAAGACTTCACATTTGTTGAAGTGTCTGACGTGAGGGAGGGAGAGAGAAAGTGGCGTGAGTTAGAGAGAGAGAAGAGGAGATTTTCTTCTTGGGTTGTAAGTGAAGAGGGAAGCCGAGAGATTTCTTCTTCATACATTTCTAAGAGAGAATTGGGAGTGGTTGTAAGGAGATAAAGGCTTGGAGAGAACTTCTAAGGATTTTCTTGAGAAGGATTGTGAGATAAGTTGTATTTTTATTTCTTTTGTTTTGTAAACTTGTTTTTATATATGAAATCCATGTTTTGTTGTATCGTTCTCATGAATTCTGAGTAACCTTCTTTATCCTTCTCCCTACTTTGAAGATATGGTTTTGTGAAGAATAGATTTTGTTTCCTATGGTTTTAAATGTTAATAATTTAAGATGATTTGAACTCTGATCTTTATTTACCTTTCAATCTGGCCAATTGAAATGTTAAAACTTGTTGAGAGACATATGTTCTTAAATGAGATACAATTTCTACAACATAAAGAGAATCACATTTGATTTCATGGGAGAGTATGTCATCCATAGGATTGGGTGCAAATAAATCGAGAAATATACTTTGTTGGATGCAAAATTAGATATTTTAATGTGACAGATTAAAACTCTCTATTTGGTTTAGCTGATTGGAAACTAATGTGAGATTGTTAGCCCTCAGGAGAGGGTGTAGTGGGAGCGCTCTGGAGTGGTAGTCGGTATCCTCCCAGCCTAACCACAAAATTAGGGACTAAACTCTGGATTAGTTAATGTTCTTTATAGCACTTAGAAGAGGGTAAGGAATATGATTGCTCCAATTTGGCACAAAATAATTTTTAAATATATTTTCAAATGATTTCAATTTTTTCACAATTCATATACTCATTGTAAAGGAGAATGGTTCTTTCTTAAATTTGAACTTTCCGTCACAATAACAAGACTTTGTTTAATTTTTGTAATTTTACTTTTAAAAATTTAGCCTTTAGTTTAGTTTAATTTCTGTAGTCTTACATCTGCATTTTAATTAGTATTCACCTGAGTAGTCAATTTTCAAACTTCGCACTTTACTTTTCTTTTTGTTTTTGTTATAAAATAATTTTAAATAATTTTCATAATTTACTTTAGGGATTTTCAAACTTCTCTGTGGGATCGATATCTAGGACTCCATTAGAGCCCTTTATTACTTGAACGATACGTATACTTGCATTGATATTAAACGGGGTTTGGTAGTTTAAGAAAATAGTTTTAAAAGATAAATTATTTTCATAAAAAGTATTTTTGTTAAGATTACATTACATATTTATTATATAATTGCCTGCATCAAGTTATTGGTGTCTTTGAATGGTGTCAACTTCCTAAATATTTGCATATACAAAATTTTGTGGCACCAACCTAAACCCAACTTCAAGCCAATTTGACCCAAATTGAACTCATGCACCAAAATTGACTAAGCCATGCCAAATTGATCAAGTCAAAGCCTCTACAGCCACCTTCACTAATGACCTAGATAGACTCACCTAGCCCACCCTACTTGAGCTATAGACCAATGATCCCTTGATTTACAGGATTTTACCCCATTTTTTGGCCTAAATCAAACTATCCTTGTCATTATGCCTTACCGTTAGTGTTTAACCATTATTAAGCACCCTCGGGCCTCCCTAAGCCCAGAGGTGATTGAACTCTGGCCAGCTACCACCTAAGCTGTCGAAAAAAACTAGCCCAAGGGAGCCCCAAGTGGCCAAAACCCAAAATTAAACCTCCCTGAGTTGGTTAAGTCCCATTGGTCCCATTGGCCATTAGTGGCCATTAGAGCCTTTCTTTCCTCCAGCTCAGCAAGATTTTGCACCCATCAAACCCTCTTGAGCTCCACCAGGCATCCAAGGCTATAAATGAAGCTCTCCACGACCAAGGTAGAGAGTGCTTGAAACCTTGAGGAAACTCTACGAAAATCTCACCGGAGCCTCTCCAAACCTTCCTAAGTTCAATCCCCTTGCTCTCAGTCACTCACAACCACTCTACAAAGCCAATTTCTTCACTGAAATTTGGCCTAAAATTAGGACAAATTTCTCCACAGCTCCACAATGAACCAAACTCCAATTAACTGTGTACACACCATCCCTAAAGTGAGAGGAGTTGAGTCCCCACAAAAGCCCCATCCACAAAAGTCCCATCACATAGAGCCCTAACCTAGCTCTATACCAACACCCAAAATTGGCTTTGATCAAAATCATACCTAGACATTTCACCACAGCCCAGGACTTCATCTGAAGATTCATTGGACCCATTCAAAGCTTTCACAACCATCTGAATGAGGCCTCCCCTTACAGACAAAGGTATTGAATCTTAACCCTAACCCATGCTAAAATTAATTCTCCATGCTTGTAGACTCTATTTAATGTCATATAAACCATATGGATGTGTTCCTCTTGAGTAGATGAAGGTGTAGGAACAAACCCGAAGTGATTTGGTTGAGTCTAGCTCTAGTTCTTAAGGTTTTAGTGTGAACAGCTTATGGGTTATGTCATTTATGGATGATGAAAGGATGTTGTCCGATCGCGCGTGTATTATTTTAACAGCTGAGATCGTGTTGGACGAGTGGATGGAACTAAAAGGCAGGACACGTGGCAGCTGAGTCAGAAGGCGGCATCAAATAGCGGAGCGCGACTTGGCCATTCGGAGTTGTTGTAGGTTGAGCTGCATAAGTAGAAAAATATGGATTTTCTGAATTAATTTAAACACCAGAGCTTCAAAAATCCATAACTTTGCATAGAAAAATCATAAAAATAAATTAAACATACCCACTTGCTTAGTGAACAGAGGATAATAATGTGAACCAAAAATAAAATATTTTTTTACTCTTTGATTTTTAATTAATTAAATACTCTTTGTGGTACTTCAATTCATTATGACTAAGCATTGCTCACCATAGCATGAAATTTTTTGGGTTTGTTCCTCATGACAGAGGCTATGTTCTCTAATTTTTCAAAGGTCAGAGGACATCTCCGTGCTTCTAACCCTAATTTTCAAGCTAAGATGACTATTTTTGCTTAAATAATTTATATAAATTGAAATATCACTTGAAAAATTATGAGACAAATTTTAGTAGGTTTCCTGTAGTCAGAGAAGCTTATGAAAAATATCATGATAGTTTAAATAATTTTGTATATTTTTGTATTTAATTAAGTGTGTATATCTTGTATTAATTTATGTAAATTAAATATTAATAAAAAATTGACAAAATTAATTCCACATTGTGTGTAAAAAACATATTGACCCACTATAAAAATTTAAAAATGATTTGATTAAATTTAAGCACTAAAGTTGATTTTCTAAGAAGCATTCTATTTTTGTAAAAAAATAATTATATTAAATTAAATACATTTGGAAAAATTATGAAAAGTATTTTTATGAGTTCTTTGTGATCAGGAGCACTTAGGAAAAATAAAAATTATTTTTGATAAAATAATTGATTTTTGAGCTATATTTTAAATTAAAAATAATTAAAAATGATTAAAATTTCCAAAAATAAAAAAAATATTTCAAAATGTGCTTAATTGCTTCCTGGTCACTTAGGACTCATTAAAATATTTTTCCTAATTTTTTAGGTTAAAAATAAATTTTCAATGGCCTAGAAATGTATTTTCTTATTTTTTCTCATTAAAATAATTATAATAAATAAATTAAAAATCATAAAAGTATAAAATCTTTTTTGCTAATTAATACCTTTTTCTTTGAATTCTTTGAACTGAGAGTGTGTAACAAAAATATATAAATAAATTTTTTAATTAAATTATATTTCTGAATAATTAAAACTTTCTTTTTAAATTAATAAATAATTAAATAATAATTAAAATTTAATTTGAAAAATCATAAAATTTTGTCTAAGTGCTACTCTGACCTAAGGGAACCTCTAATATTTTTCTCATAAACCAACAAATTTATTTTGATCATTTAAATAAATTAATTTTGAAAATCTTATTTCCTAAATTAATTTAATTATTTAAATTAAAATTTGAAACCACATTTTCTCCTCTAATGTTTTAATTACTCTATAGAAAAGGTACTCTAAAAATTTCTAAAGTCACTTGAATTATGCTTAATGTATGAGGTGGAGAGCCCCAAAGGTAAAGTGGTAATTTTAGATTTTGGTACCTTAATTAAAATTTAGGATTAACCAAAGGGAAAATGGGTAAGTTTGATCATAATGAATATGTTTGGATGATTGAAACATAATGGGGAAAAGGTAGAAACCAACTTGCCAACTTACCATAATAAGATAAAAATAAATTTAAAATTTGTTGAATTATCAAGACTTTGAAGTTGATCAAAATCAAATGATTCTCAAGTAATGAGATTAAGTTAGGGAGATGATATATCACTTATTTTAAGTGCACAATTAACGATGGTCAGATCCTTTAACTAGGATCCACATCACCTAAATTAAAATTCTAATATTTGCTAATCTTTTTCCCATTGACATTATTAAGGGCTTGGTAGTGATCTAGGTTTAATATTTGAATTCATTTGATGGAATTTAGAACGATAACATGATTGATGATAGACACTTCTAAGCACTACAAGCCCAACTTCAGTGGTGGGTACAAAAATTTTTAATGCCCTAAGACTTGCCTTAGGGGCATCCATTCACATAACCTTTAAGTGAAATATTAACTGATTAATTGAGTACCTTGTACTCAGGATGATTAAAACGTCAAGATTCATCGAGTTGCGGGGTAATTTTAATTTGACCTAAGATGATTAATGGAACAATATGATAAATTCAAAATGAACTCCAACGTTTCAAGAAATCTTTAAAGTAGTTTAGGGTCATTCCCCGAACACTTTGAAATCTCTTGGATATTTTGAAGAATAAATTGAACTTGTTATATTTTGTTCTAAAATCATCCACTAAGATCTTTAAGGACTCAATAAGTCATAGTTTGGGGTTTGTTAGATACACCTTCAACTATTCTTATTTTAATTTCATGCAAAGTTATAACTGCTTGGTCGTGAACTCTATTTTACCTGCAAAATCAAAACATTTTTCAAAAATTAGTCAATAATTTCAAAAATCTAAAACCAAATTGTTTCAAAGGTAACCATAAATCCTTTGAAATTTCACTAAACTTAAAACGTCCTTTTGAATTTATAGGAGTCCCTCGGAGGGGGCAACCCATAGTTGCTAACAAGGTCTCTCGATTTAAATGGGTTTCACAACTCATTTAAGCTAATAAGCTAAGAAAACTCAAAAGAAAATAGAGATACGAGAACGAGAGAACTGTGGGATCCTAACCGGTGTCTCTCTAATCAACTTTAACCCCCCCCCTCCCCGCCCGATATAATTGAACTTAAACTTGTCATTTAAACTTTAAATCATTGAACCTTAAACTTTAGGACTACTACTTCATCAAGGAGCTTGGAGCTAACTCTGTGGGTAGCCTTCTACAACAGC
Organism: Phalaenopsis equestris; assembly: GCF_001263595.1. Lineage (NCBI taxonomy): Eukaryota > Viridiplantae > Streptophyta > Magnoliopsida > Asparagales > Orchidaceae > Phalaenopsis > Phalaenopsis equestris. The sequence goes on from NW_018165516.1 coordinate 256,281, forward strand.
AATCTGCAATTACAAGAGGATCTACAACAGCATATCTTTCCTTAATATTAAACAACAAGCCATAAGACTTTGAGGTTGTCCGCCTAGTGCGACATAAATCCTCACTTTATGTTTAGGCTTTTGTATAGCTCTGTTATATAATTTAAGTCCTAACTCATTTTAGGATTCTAAGGTTGTTGTTTGGCATGACCTAAATCCTCACATCTTCCAGTTTCACACTAATGTAACCCTAATTAATAAAATTGGCAGAATGAAATATTTGAATAATTTCTCCACGAAATTGAAGCCAAAACATAAGATAGTTCGGGAAGTCACCGAGGTTTTCCTTAGGATCTGTGACATCCCTTTGTTCTTCTTCCTTTAGATTCCAAAATTCAATGTTATAAATTTGAGTCATTCTCCTTTCACACCTTCTTTGTCTGATCACTTTCAAAATTCATATCCCTTTGGAATTCTTGAGGACAACATCCCCTATTTTTTATTTAAAGTTTTCTTAGGTGACTTCGGTTGTCTAAGATGTAATCAAACTAAGATGTTATACATTTTTTATTTTATTTAATCGAGCCTTCACAAGTAATTAGTGCATCTATTATTCAGGATGGATGCATTGCTTGCAATGTGAGGCTTGTTTATTTAAACTAATAAGGATATGAGATCGGTTCAGTCTTGCATTTTCAAAATTTAAAAAAAGTACTCATTTTTCCCATATATATATATATATATATATATATATATATA
>NW_018165516.1:257139-257591 GCF_001263595.1 Phalaenopsis equestris
ATTTTTTCCGCGGCGGGAAAGGGGCCATACCAGTGTCGACGATGCCAAAGGCGGTGCAGCTTTTTTTCTAGAAGGTTTTGATGTATTTAGATGACTTTTGGAAAAGTTTTTGGAGACACCTCTTGGAGAACCAACCTTGGGCTTTATTTGGAGTCGAATTTCATCAGAAAATGTGCTCCTCTACATTTTTCACTCCTCTACTTTCATTTTTCGCACCACATCATTCCCTTCCACTTTCATAGCATTCCACTTCCATATTGGAGTCAATTAGTGGCTTTTTTTCATAGCTTAGAGTTTTTGTAGTGAGATTTAGTGTGAAACTTTCTGTAAGAGTGTTGGAGAAGGAGAAAAGTGAGAGATATCTTCTTCCTGCATTTCTAAGGAAAGGCTACAAAAGATTTGCTTTGAGAAAGAGTTTTCAGATAAGTATTGTTTGTTTATCAGTGTTGTAT
>NW_018165516.1:257670-260529 GCF_001263595.1 Phalaenopsis equestris
ATAATATGAATGTACCAATATTAAATTGTAAAATATATTATGATGATTTTTCAACTATGAACTTAATTTACTTCTCGATCAGGTCAATTGAATTGTTAAAATGTGTTGTGAAACATATGATCCGAAAAATGGAGTATGAGTTCTACAACAGAGTAAGGAACACATTTGATTCCATGAAGGAGAACATCATTTAAAGAATTAAGTGTAAATAAATAGGAAAAATTCTTTATTGGGTGTAGAATTGGAGAAACTTTAGGGTGCCAGACTAAAATCTTCAATTCAGTCTTAGTGTTTAAAAACTAAAGCGAGAGCTAACCTTCAGGTGAAGAGAAGTGGGAGCTGTAGAGTGGGAGCCAGGATTCTCCTAGCCTAGCTACTGATTTAGGGACTAAACACTGAGATTAGCCAATGATTTTCTATGCACTGTATGAGAGTAGATAATTAAAATTGCTTCTATTTGGCACAATACATATTAAAACCATTTATCTCATCTCATTTTACCAAAATCTCTTTGTAGTGGGAAAGATGTTTTTTCACACTTTTTTACATAAGAATCTCTGTTATATAAACATAGTTAATAAATTAGTATTTACTGTTTTAAATTTTGTATATTTGATTTAATAATAGTTTATAAATTTAATTTTGATTACATCTCAACAATTGAAATTAGTGACAGTGATTTCAATTTACTTTCTGTGAATTTCCTAGCAAATTTGTCATTTCCAATTTAAACCTTCCCCGTAGGATCGATATTTGGGGGTTAAATAGAAAGTCCATTATTACTTGATAATGATACATATAATTGCATAGAATCCAAATATTAATTGATTATATTTAATTAAAATTTACACAATCTATCGCAACAAAAAAGTCGGATCAAGTTTTTGGCGCCATTGCGTGGGGAAGGTAACAGTTGATTAAATAATTTTGATAAATTAAGAAATTTAGAGATAATATATATACCATAAAAAATTATTATTATTAAAAAAAATAAAAAAAATTTAAAAATAAAAAATCCAAAAAGAAATATTTTTATTAGAGTGTTTTACTTTGCTTGTTTTATTTGTTTATGCGAAATATTGGATCTGAAGGTTTAGTGCCTTACGATTGAGAATTAGAACGTGATATTTGGAAATTTTGAAAAAAACAAAGAGAAATTAAAAATTTACAAGAAATGGTGTATGACTTAGATAAAACTTAGATAATCTATCAAATGAAAATCTACAAAGTCCTTTAAAAGATTATGCAAATCCAACAACAGATGAACTTCACTTGACTATTCAAAATTCTGATGTTGTTGCTAATTCATTTTGATCTTAAACCTGTTATTATCCAAATGGTACAAAATAATCAGTTTGGAGGATCACCTACTGAAGATCTTAAATTACATCTTGCTAGTTTTTTTGAAATTTGTGTTACTTTTAAATATGACAAAGTGTCTAATGATGTTGTTAGACTTAGACTTTTTCCTTTTTCATTAAGAGATAAAGCCAAGGCTTGGTTAAATTCATTAGCACATGGATCTATTAGAACTTAGGGAGAACTATCACAAAAATTCTTGACTAATTATTTTCCACCCTCGAAACTGCTAAGCTTAGAAATAATATTACGTCTTTTTGTCAGTTTGAAGCGGAATCAATATATGAAAGGAATCGATATATGAAAAGGAATCGATATATGAAGCCTGAGAAATATTTAAAGATCTTCTTAGGAAATGTTCAGTTCATCCTTTACTAGATTGGTTAATAATTCAAACATTTTACAATGGACTAGTAGGATCACTGAGATCTATTATAGATGTGGTTGTTGATGAAGCATATTCTTTAATTGAAGAAATGACTACTAATAATTTTCAATGGCCCTCTGAAAGGGTAAATCCTAAAAGAGTAGCTAGTATTCATGATTCTGATGTAATTTCTATTTTGGCATATCAAATTATTGCTATTTCTAAAAAGATTGATGAAATGGGAATGAATTATTCTCAAGTACCCCTAGTATTAGAGGAGAATTCACTAGGATAGATTATTAATACTCGGTCATCTTATGAAACTTTAAACGCTATAAACAATCGAAATAACAATCCCTATTCTAACTATTTTAACCTTGGTTGGAAAAATCACCCTAATTTTAGTTGGAATACCCTAATTTTAGTTATGAATCCATCCAAAAATCTGAACAATCAAGGAAATCCTAATTTTTGACCTTAAAATAATTATAACAATTCGGTGAATTTATCCGGAAATCTGAATAATTAAGGAAATCCTAATTTTTGACCTTATTATCCTCTGGGATTTAACTTACAAGTTAACCTACAAGTTAAAGAAAAGAAGTTGACGATGGAAGCAGTAATGTTGAATATGGGAAATTAAACACAGAATCAAGGGGTTGCTATTAAAATTATTGAAAATCAACTAGGACATGTTGCTACTGCACTTAGTCATAGACCTTCTGGAATTCTTCCAAGTACTATGGAAGTTAATCCAAAATATCAAAATAATGAGCAAATTAAAGCTATTCAATTACGAAGTAGAAAAGAAGTTGAAATAAGGATCTAAAGAAAAACTGAAGTTGATGAAGAAAAGGAAGAAATGAAAAATGATCACTAAGAAAATGAACAAACACAGAGTCTTGTAGAAAAACCATTACCTCTGTTTCCTCAAAGACTGACATAGAAGAATAAAGATAAAAAATTTACAAATTTTTTTGAAATCCTTAAGAAGTTAACAATAAATATTCCTTTTGTTGAAGCTTTGGAACAAATGCCAAGTTATGCTAAATTTATGAAGGATGTATTAAACAAGAAAAGGAAGTTTATAGATCATGAGACTGTTGCACTTAGTGAAGAGTGTAATGCTATTA
>NW_018165516.1:260794-264136 GCF_001263595.1 Phalaenopsis equestris
TAAATTTATTTTCCTTGTAGACTTTATAATATTGGATATGGAGGAAGATAAAGAGAATCCCATTATTTTAGGGAGAGCATTTCTCACAACAGTGAGAGCTGTAATAGATGTGTAAAAAGGAGAATTAATGATGAGAGTTAATGATCAAGAAGTGAAATTTAATATAGCAAAAGCTATGAAATATCCTGCAATAGAAAAAGATAATGAATGTTTCTGGATGGAAGTAATTGAGTATCTAAGTAATGAGCAGTTTAAGATTGAATTCAAAGATAAATTAAAGCAAGGAGAAATTTTTAATACTGAAAATGAAGTAAAAGAAGAAGATTTAGATTATATTCAGGGCAAATCTCAAGCATTAGACTAGCTGGAAAATGATCGTAAAAATCTTATTCCTTCAAGCATTAAACCACTTGAACTTGAATTAAAGATATTAAAAGATATTACCAATTGAAGATATTACCTGCCCATTTAAAATATGTATTTTTAGGAGAGTCATCTACATTGCCTGTAATTATATCTTTTGAGTTAATTGAAATACAAGAACAAAAGTTGATAGATATGTTGAAAAAGTATAAAAAGGCTTTTGGATGGACTTTAGCAGATATTAAGGGAATTAGTCCTTCAATTTGTATACATAGAATTTTATTAGATGAACAGTATGAACCTAAAGCGGATCCTCAGAGAAGATTAAACCCAATAATGAAAGAAGTTATTAAAAAAGAGATTTTAATTAAATGCTAGAATTATATATATCTTATTTCAGATAGTGCATGAGTAAGCCTAATTCACTGTGTTCTGAAGAAAAGAGGAGTGACTATTGAAGAAAATGAGAAAATTAATTACTACCAATAAGACAAGTAACTAGTTGGAAAATTTGTATTGACTATAGAAAACTAAATATGGCCACCAAAAAAGATCATTTTCTTTTGCCCTTTCTAGATCAAATGTTGGATGGATTGATTGGGAACAAATGCTATTGCTTTTTAGATGGATATACCAGATATCACCAAATTCCAATTGCTCCAGATGATCAAGAGAAGACAATATTTACAAGCCCATATGGAACATTTGCTTTTCGTAGAATGTTTTTGGACTATGCAATGCACCTGCAACATTTGAAAGATGTATGATGTCTATTTTTAGCAATTTTATTGAACATGGAATGGAAGTGTTTATGGATGATCTTTTTTTTATTTGGGAATTCTTTTGAGTTATGTCTTAATAATTTAGAAAAATTTATGGAAGTATGTGAAAAATCAACCTCGTAATAAATTGGGAAAAATGTCAATTTATGGTTGCAGAAGGTATTGTGCTTGGACAAAAAATTTTTGAAAAAGGCATGGAGGTAGATCTTGCAAACATCCAAGTTATAGAAAAATTACCATCATCTACTAATGTTAAAGGGGTGAGAAGTTTTCTAGGACATGCTGGTTTTTACAGACGCTACAAAATTTTTTTTTTCAAAAATAACTAACAATGCATAATAGCATTTGAATTATTAAGGAAAAAAAGTAATCACTACACCTATAATAGTACCACCTGACTTGGAGAAACCATTTGAAATAATGTGCGATGCTAGTGATTATGCTATTGGGGTTGTATTACGACAAATGCACCAAAAAGTTTTTAAAGTTATATATTATCCTAGTAAAACTCTAAATAATGCTCAAATTAATTATACTACTACTGAAAAAGAGTTATTAGTTATTGTTTATGCCTTTGATGAATTTAGATATTATTTAATTGGAACTAAATGTATAGTGCATACAGATCATTTTACTATTATATACTTGATGCAAAAGAAGAATGCTAAACCAAGATTAATTAGATGGATAATTCTATTCCAAGAGTTTGATTTTAGCTTGGTAGATAGAAAGGAAAATGATAATCAAATAGCTGATCATTTGTCTAGAATAGAAATAGAAATATTAACTAATTTTGCAAATGAAATTTTAGAAAATTTCCTTGATGAACATTTATATAGTATTGAAGAAATGGATGTACTGTGGTATGCTGATATAATAAACTATATTGTAAGTGACATTCTACCACCTGATATCAAGAATCCACAATTAAGGAAATTTATCTATGATTCGATGACCCATATTTATAGAAACAATGTAAAATTTTAATTATTAGAAGATGTGTGTCTTATGAAGAAGCTCAACAAATAATTAAAAGATGTCATGATTCTGAAAGATGTCATGATTCTGAATGTCATGATTCTGAATTTGGAGGACATTTTGGAATAAATAGAACTGCATATAAAATTTTTCAAGCTAGATTCTGTTGGCCCACTATTTTTAGAGATGTTAATGAATATATTAAAATATGCGATGATGTCAATGAGTAGGAAATATTTCTAGAAGAGACGAAATGCCTCTAAATTACACATTAGAAGTTGAAATTTTTTATGTGTGGGGATTAGACTTTATAGGACCATTTATGCCTTCATTTGGAAAATTTTATATATTACTTGCTGTTGATTATATATTTAAGTGGATTGAAGCTATTGTTGTGCCTAGATGTGACGCTCGAAGTGTTTCTAAATTTTTAATGAAAAAATATTTTTATAATATATGGAATATCGAGAGTAATCATTAGTGATGGAGGATCTCATTTCAAGAATAAGAGAGTCAAAAAATTAATCACTAAATATGATATAATGCATAGTTTCTCTACTGCTTATCATCCTTAAATTAGTGGTCTAGCAGAAATATCGAATTGTGAAATTAAACGCATTTTAGAAAAAGCTTTAGAAAAAAACTGTAAATCCTTATAAATTGGATTGGTCTGCTAGGCTAGATACTGCATTATGGGCATACATAATTGCTTATAAAACTCCTATAGGAATTTCCCCATATAGATTGATTTTTGGAAAAAAACATGTCATTTACTAGTAGAATTGGAACATAAAGCATTTTGGGCTATTAAAGAATTTAATTTTAATTTAAAGGATGCTGGTGGGAAAAGGTTTTTGCAACTCAATGAACATGAGGAGATTAGAAATGAAGCATATGATAATGCAAAAATCTATAAAGAAAAAATGAAAATATGGCATGATCAGAAGATTGTTAAGAAGAAATTTGAACTTGGATAAGAAGTTCTACTATATATTAAAAGATTGAGATTATTTCTAGGAAAAACTAAAATCCAGATGGTTAGGACCATTTAAAGTGATTAAAGTCCATCATTATGGAACTTTTATTATTAAAGATTCTAACTCTGGAAAGATATTTAAATTTAATGGGCATCGTTTGAAACATTATTATAAAGGGCACATACCTCAATTTGAAGAAGTTTTGAAGAAGTTTTAATGCAACTAAACAAATGGTATGTCGG
>NW_018165516.1:264206-267052 GCF_001263595.1 Phalaenopsis equestris
GTTATGATACTTATATTGTTATGTATTACTATTTAGTTTGTTAAGTGTCTTATATATAAGTAGATAATAATCCTATAAAATTGCATTTATTATAAATTATGTCAAATATTGATATTGGAGAAAAATTTGGAATCGAATTGAATAAAAAAATGAAAATCGCAATTTTGGTCACTGGTGTCGACGGCGCCAGAATGGGCGCCGACGACGCCCTAGATAATGGACATCAGTCCCGGCAGTGCCACCTGGGAGCACCGACGGTGCCGAGTGCGGTTGGATGGTTCTAGACAACTTTTGGCTGGTTTTGGCGTGATTTCACTTCATAATAACCGCCGGGACGAGTTTAAAAAGGCCTAGAAACATCCTTGGACACCTAGTAACTTTCTACTTTCTGATTCCATGGCTTCCAATTCCAGAAATACGTTGAAGTATGGAGTTTTCAACAAAAGAAAATTTTATTAGTTTCGACGTGTAGCAATTATACGATAAAGTTATTACAAAGAGGATATTGATGAAGGAACGAAGATTTGTTAATCATAGAGTGATCAATCCTACTTGTCCAATTGATAAAATCATTTTGTAAAGGCGTTGGAAAGTTCTGTGTTACACTACGTCTGTGGTTGTCGTACCTATGGTGAAAGAATTTTATGCAAACATATATGGAATTACTCAAGGTGTTGTCTTCGTACAAGGTAAGGCTGTACCATTTACTCCTGCAAGGATTAATGAATTGTATATGATAGACAACATTCCAATCTGTCATTATACAAATTTCATTCCTACACGAGATATGATGCAAGACGTGTATAATCTTCTGACGGATGAAAGTGATATTTGGAAGACATGAGATGAAGGATATGTTAGTTTCTTCACTTCATTACTTAATCCAATTTCGAAGCGGTGACATTTCTTTATTGCTCGAAAATTACTCCCTACTATGAAAATTAGTAGAGTCACCAAAAAATGTGCTATTTTAAATTACTGCATTCAAATGGAAAAGCTCAATGATATAGGGTCTATTATATTTAAATCTATTATGGGTATCCTTACTAATGGACCAATTTATGGACTTAGGCATCCATCTACCATCTTTTTGATTTGCGGTCAAGCCCAAGTTCCATATGAAAGTTGGGAAAATACTTTATTACCTTGGGAGCCCATGAATCCTATTGATGAGAATTATTTTGGAAATGGAAATGAAGTATTAGAAGCCATCATAGATCAATCTTCACATGCTTCAACTCCATTAATACCACCAATAGTTGGAAGTTCGATTGCTTTGGAAAAGAAACTGAAGAAAATCAAAAGGGAACTTCAGATTATTATAAATGCAGTAGGAGATCTAAATACCTTTTTGATCACATAGATTGGAGAATGAAAGAAAATTTTGATCACACTGGAACTTTTGAAGCAGGATTAGTTCAGATGTTTAAAGAAAAAGGGTGGATCGAAGAAAATTTGACAGATCAATTCCCGTACCGATCCTTCTACAACTTATATGTTCATTACCAATCTCTGAGAGATATCAGAGGAGGAGAAAGCACTAAAGAAGAGGCGTAATAATTGAAAACTTTAAATTCTCTATCTATTTTAGAACATTATACATATTTAGTGTAATTGTGTGGATTTAATTTGGTTTAGTTTTTTTTTTTTTGCTTTAGAATTCTGAACTTTGATTGTGTGAATAGTTTTGTGACAGCATTTAGTATTGTGGTCTGATTTTGACGCTGATTTATAATTAGTTTGTTCAATATGTGTGATTGTGTAATTAAAAAAATTGTGTTTGTAAAAAGTGTACTTTCATATATAAAAGTTAGTTTGTTGTTGTTTGTGAAAATTCGTGTTGGTGAAATGTTTTATTTTGTGGATTATTGTTAGATAAAAATTTGTGTTTAAAATACTAAAAATTTTGGAGCAATTAGATAGGAATTTGAAAATTAAAAAAAATCAAAATATGAAATTTTCGGGCCTTCAGCGCCGACGGCGCTCTCGACCCGACAGCAGATTTTAACCTCTAAAACTTCACAATTTTTACTGTGGCCACAATTTTTACTGTGGCCACAATTTTTACGCTTATGTCATCTTCAACCTTCGGTTTGGGCGGCTAGGGCTTGATTGTTGTCGGATTTGAGGTGATTTAGAGGCTAAAAGAATTTGAATTTCATCTTCTCTAGGTCGAATTTCATCTTCTGCAATTCAAAAACTTCTGCTATTTTAATGCCGATGCGATAGCTGGGATTGTAATGGAATTTTATTCCAACCTTCCTGAAGCTTCTGATGATTATGTATTTGTTCATGGAAAAAAGGTAGAGTTTACTCCAAAGAAAATAAATGAGTTTTATCTATAGAAAATGTGTATAGATGTCAGTATCATTCTTTTTCTGTTACATATCAGGCTTTAGATGAAGTTATTTCTTTTCTGACTAGTGAGAAAGGGGCTTGGAAAATAAAAAAAGGAGTTAAAGTTAGTTTTGCTAGTACTAGTTTAAATGTAATATCTATGGCCTGACATAATTTTATTTCTTGAAGAATGATTCCGACGAACCATCATAATGAGGTGACCAAAGATAGAGCCATCCTGAACTACTGTATTCAGCAAGTTATGGACATAAATGTGGGTTATATTATTTATATGAACACTTGATTTATTGCTCTCGGAGAGACTTCTGGTGGATTGGCACACCCTGCTCTTATTTATACACTTTGTGAGCAGGCAGAAGGTGATTTTAGACCTGATGAGGAGAGGATTGATCCTCAGAGACCTATTGGGTCTGCAAACATCAAAACATATGAATCTCATGTTGACTAGAGATCTGGCAGTAAGGCTAGAGATATTCCTTCTACTTCTA
>NW_018165516.1:267140-289626 GCF_001263595.1 Phalaenopsis equestris
GATGATGCTTTAGTTAGATACCTGAGGGGAGAACATTCTGTTCAGTTCCCTGTGCACGCTGTGTTTACTCCATATCAGCAGCAAAAGTTGGATGTAGATGAAGACGAAGATGATATTGACTAGTGATTTGTTTGTTTATTTATTTGTATTTGTACTCTGTGATCGTATTGTTTGTGTTGTGATGTTGTTTAGACTTTGTTGTTATGTTTTGTGAAACTGTAATGTGGAAATTGTTTTCATTTTTAAAATTTATTTTAGTTCTATTGTTATTTTCAGATTTGTTATGTTTTGTGATTAGCTCCTTCTCAGCAAATTTTATATGTATTATGTGCAATTTAATGTTTTTAGCCTTGTAGTTTTCATTTTAGCACCTACAGTATTTTCAAAATTTATGTTCAAAAATTAGAATCTCCAACAGGTATAAATTTTTTTATGTATTTATTGCTTTCTTTTACCCTTCATTTTTGTCATTTTTATAGCTCTTCATGTAAATATCTTTTAAAAATTTAAGTTTGGGTGGAGAAGAAGAGAAATCATTTTTAGAAAGAAAGAAAGAACTTAATTTTATTTGTCCTCACTTAATTATATTTTCAAAAATTTAAATTTAACATGACCTTTGGTATTAGAGGTTAACTTTAGATAACTATATTTATGTTTCTAAATATATAGTAAATTTAAGTAAAACTTTTCAATAATAAAGGTTAATTCTAGGGGCTAAGATATTTGGTAAAAGAGAATAAGACTATGTTTTTCTATTTTTAGTAAAGGAAATTTGTATTTTTGAAGTATTAAAAATCTTAAAAGATTCATGTCAAGGAAAATATTTAAACTTTATGAAATCCTTAAGTTAATATAAATTTGTTAAGTGAGAAATGTAAAAAGTTTTTTATTTTAAGAAGAGGATGGTGGGTGAAGTTCAAAATCATTTCAAAATCATTAAAGGCTATCCATATATAGTAATCCTGACATATATAAAAAAAAAGAGATAAAAAGAAAGAAAGAAAATAAAAAGGAGATTAAAAAGGATATGCCTAAACAAAAATTGGCTTCACTGGACCTACCTAAAAGGAAAACCTAAATACATTCCTAAACATATATTTATGGATTACCTAACTAAAAATTGGCTTCATTTGAATCAACTTAAGGAAAAAGACTTGAACACATTTTCTAAACTTTTTATTTGAATGTGAACTTAATTATTAATAAAGTTTTATGAAGTTCTTTTTCATATGAATTTGTTATGTGTCTTTAATATAATAAATTGCAATTTTTCTTGAAAGACATAGAGAATCAGAAATCTTAGACCTAATTATTGAATATCTTTACACCCTTAATATTAACTGGAGTTGTTTTGAATTTTTCTTAAGTTATACTATTATATTTGGAAAACTAAAATATGGAAGCTAAAAGTTAAGGTCTTTATCATAAGTCATATTTTTTATGTAGTAAAGGAGTTATTTGAGGACAAATAATATGTAAGTTTTGGGGATTTTGATAAACCAAAAATATATGCATTTTTAAACTCATATTTTATACATATTTTTAATGATATTGCATTTTAATGGAAAGTATTTTGATGTTTTCTTGCAGGTTGTTGATTTTTAGGGCTTAAAGCAAAAAGAAAGCAAAACGGATGAGGTTTGATGTATTTGAACAATTTTTTGAAGATTTTTTGGAGGAAGGTTTGATGTATTTGAAAAATTTTTTGAAGATTTTTTGGAGCACCTCTTAGAGAACCGACCTTGGGCTCTATTTGGGGCTGAATTTCATCAGAAAAAGTGCTCCTCTAGAATAAGACTATGTTTTTCTATTTTCTCTAAAGAAATTTGTATTCTTGAAGTATTAAAAATTTTAACGAGTCATGTAAGAAGAAACAAATTAAACTTTATGAAATCTTTAAGCCAATATAAATTTGTTAATGAAGAAATGAAAAAAGTTTTTAACTTTAAGAAAAGGATAGTGAAGTTTAAAATCATTAAATTCTATTAAAGGATTTGCTTTGAGAAAGAGTAAAAGGGAAAAAGAAAAAGAAAAGAAAAGAAAAAGGATTGAACATGATCCTGAAAAGAAAAGAAAAGAAAATAAAAAAAAAGATAATGTGGGGAGAAGCTTAAGGAGATGTCTAATTAAAAAATAGCTTCAGTTGAATCAATTTAAAGAAGAAGGCTTGGGTACATTTTCTAAACTTATATTTGAGTATTAACTTATTTAATAGTATAGTTTCAAAAAGTTTTTCTTCATATGAATACTCTAAGTGGCTTTAATGCATATGATCCTAGAAATGGAGTATGAGTTCTACAACAGAATAAGCATCACTTTTGATTCCATGAAGTAGAATATCGTTTATGGAATTAAGTACAAATACATAGGGAAATATTCTTTATTTGGTGTAGAATTAGAGAACCTTTAGGGTGATATACTAAAATCTTCAATTCAGTCTTAGCTTTTAAAAACTGAAGCGAGATCTAGCCTTCAGGTGAAGGGAAGTGGGAGCTTGGAGTGGGAGCCGGTATCCTCCTAGCCTAACCATGGATTTAGGGACTAAACTTTGAGATTAGCCAATAATTTTCTATGCACTGTATCAGGGTAGAGAATTAAAATTGCTCCTATTTGGGACAATACATATTATGAACATTTATCTCATCTCATTTTACCATAGCCTCATTGTAGTGGGAAGGATGCTTTTTCACATAAGAATCTCTGTTACATAAACATAGTTAATATATTAGTATTTAATATTTTAAATTTTGCATATTTGATTTTATAATAGTTTGGAAATATAATTTTGATTACATCTCAATAATTGAAATTAGCGACAATGATTTCAATTGACTTTCTGTGAATTTCCTAGCAAATTTCTCATTTCCAATTTAAAACTTCCCTGTAGGATTGATATTTGGGGCTTAAATAGAAAGTCCATTATTACTTGATATTGATACGTATACTTGCGCAGAATCCAAAAATTAATTGATTATATTTAATTAAATTTTACACAATCTATCGCAACAAAAAAGTCAGATCAGACTCCGCTAGGGACTATTTTCTCTCACCTTTTAAATCAGGGAATATTGTCTTCATACATTGATAATGTGTCCATGTCCCTTATGGATCAAATTACCCTTTTTTCCGTTGGCATGCTTCAGTCATTTCTTTCTTGGGTAAGTATGGTCAACTCTTTCAGACTTTAGGACCGTCTGGGGGAGCCCACTTTTGAACAGAGAGGATTAGGAGTTCATTAAGACTTTTGTCTTTGTGTGGGGTCAGGCCCCTAATAGGTGTGTTGGTGGACTATTTCTACCTGAGCATTATGTGTTGTAAATTTGGTCCCGCATAGAGTCCTAAACTTTACTTTTCGTTCGATTTTGGTTTGTTGCTTTGCAAATTAAATCAAATTGCATCATGTTGTGCTTGCTTTTTAATCATTCTTATTTAATTAGTTAAATCCTTCTACTTTCAAACTATTTTCACTAAATTTTAAAATCTTCATAAGTTAAAAAATTAAAATAAAGAATTGCCCTATCTACAGATTGGCCTTTGTTAATTTTTAGTGTTCGCACTAGAATTACAAGGTGTTGGCCAAATAACTAACCTAGAGATTTCTTTTTAAAGCTACTGCAATGACATTCCTGACGCTCACTTTCTCTTGCAACCTACCAACTAGCCGCAATTCTGACAATGTAACTCCCACCACCAAGTTTGGAACTGGATTTGATGAACTTAAAGTCATTTTCAGAAAAGCACCATTCATCATAATGAAAGTTGCTGCTCCATAAGTTCAATAGCCTTCCGCTAAATTTAACTGGAACTGTCCCCAGGATTTCCCTTCCTACAAGATTGTGAAAACAATGGCTATCCCAGCACCATCAAGTATGTTGTCCCCTTTTCTTCCAAAGGAAAGGAAGTTATGATTATTGAAGATATAATTAGAGGATTTACGGTCCCACCATAAGTATTTGAAATTGGATCAAGTTTGAAGTCTGCTTCATTAACTCGAACTCAAAGAAGAAACTGCAGTCAAAGGTCTTAGAAGGTCGCTAAGGCCCAAATTCCTGAAAAGACATTTGTTGATGAGCTTCCTCACGAGGAAGACCATGGATTACTGGGGCCCTCTCCGCTTCTGCGAGGGAGAAGGTTTCACCCATTGATGAATACTAATGAATATGAAAGTTTTCAAAAGATTTTTGTTACCTTACAATTGTTTCATGATTGTAGTGAGGAGAGGGAGAAGCCCACTACTATCACTAAAGTTCGTACAGTGTTCTAGAGATTGGCCGCAAAATAAGGATGTTCAGTGGTTGAGTTGCTTAAATGAGTGGGATGCACGGTGTCCCCTCAAATGAAGAAAGAGATTTTGAGGGATTTCAAATCTACCCGACAGTCTCAGAAATTAAATGAAGTTTTGCCAGTTATATTCCCATTAGATTCCTTCTAGGAAGTTGAGTTGATATTATTGTTACTACAACCAATTTTGTTACCTCTACTGCACCAAGGTCTATAAGACGTCAACCGGCTAAGTCAATTCTGGGTCAGAGGATACCGTCAGTTGTTGCTCGTAAGAGTGCCTCAAAAAGGAGAAGATAAAGAAGTCACTCTATACTATATTTTGTCTGCATCGCGGGGAGCATGCCTCTCTTTGGCATACTGATGCCTTTTTTGAGACACCCCATCTAAGGACATCAACGCTAAAGAAGAAGGTATGGATACTCAAGGTTGTCGTACCAATACAATTCAATAAGCCAGCATGGCAAAGTTGTGGAATGAAGAAAGCGTCTAAAGTATCAGACATTGTTGTAGTTATTGCTATCGAGTTTGATGAACAGGTGGAAGATGTAGGTGGAAGATGTTCAGGAAAATCCTCCAGATCTTAAGCAGGTGGAAGATGTTCAAGAAAATCCTCCAGATCTTAAGATGATCCAAGAGGCAATAATTGAAGAGAATGTTTAAAAGCTCAAGGCTGAGAACTCTAAGTTAGCCAAAGAGCATGGAGTAGCCATTGATGATGAAGAAGATTTTGATTTTAACGATTTACTCGATGAGGTTTCTATGGATATTCATGTCATCAAGACTAGAGTTGCCACATCTGCACCTGATGCCCAACCTCTCATTGAAGGGAATGCCATGGATGATTTGTGCAAGTCCGTTCTACTAAGAGATGAAAAAATCAGCCATATGGTAAAGAGAATAAAAGAAATGGCCCCAAATAAAATTCTTATTACTATCCGTAAGATGTAACATTTCAAATTTTTCTAAACAGAATCCAAATCTTCATTACTCAATTCAGCAGATTCATCTTGCATTTTATCCTCATCTTCATATTTTGTATATTCTTTTTCAAATTTCTTTTTGAATGTCTTCGAAAAATATTTATGGCTTAAATATTCGTTGATATCCATTCATAAGCATTCAATATAATACTCTTTTGCAGGGCATATCATTGATTTTGCAATATTAAATATAACCTCTTCGTCACTAACTCTCATAGTAAGTTCCCATTTCTGCACATCTATCAAAGCTCTTCAAGTGGTAAGGAATGTTATTTCCTAAAATGATAGGAATTTCTTTATCTTCCTCCATATCTAATACAATAAAATCTACAGGAAAAAGTAGTTTATCAACTTTTACCAAAACTTCTTCTATAACTCCTTTAGGATAGGTAATTGAATGATCAACTAACTGAAGAGTTACATTTGTAGGTGAAATATCTTCTAAACCCAACCTTTCGAAAATTTTTGAAGGCATAAGATTAATACTAGCTCCTAAATCACATAAACATTTTCCAAAAAACATTTTCCAAAAAATCTTTCGCCAATAGCACAAGGAATAGTAAAAATTCCAGGATTTTTAAGTTTTTCAGGAAGCTTCTTATGAATTATAGCGCTACACTCCTCACTGAGTGCAATAGTTTCATTATCTACAAAGTTCCTTTTCTTATTAAGTATATCCTTCATGAACTTCACATACCTTGGCATTTGTTCCAAGGCTTCAATAAATAGAATGTTTATCGTTAATTTTATCGTTAATTTTATCGTTAATTTCCTCAATATTTCTAAAAATTTTGAAAATTGGTTATCTTTGTTTTTCTACTTCATTCTTTAAATAAATGGAGGTGTTAGTCTTTTTACAGTGATTTTCATTGGTTTAATAGGACATTCTGACTCAAAATAAAAATCTTCACTAGCTTTTTCATTTTCCACCTCATCTTTTTCAACTTCAACTTCCTTTTCTTTTTGAACTCTGGTTTCCAATTCTTTTCCACTTCTCAGTTGAATAACCTTAATTTGCTCTTTGTTCTGATCTTTAGGATTTACTTCAACAATACTAGGCAATTTCATGTTTCTAATTGTAGCTCCTTGACTTTGTAATTGGCTTCCCATTTGCAATATCAATTCTTCCATTGACAACTTCTTCTCCTTACTTTGCAAATTATTAAAGCCTGGAGGAGGGTAATAAGGTTTATAAGTTGGATTTTTTAAATTTTTGGAGTGTTGGAGTTTCCCAATGGGTTCGCAACATTGTTTCCCCATTACGGATTTGCAGTATTAGAGTTATTGTTACTCCAACTAAAATTTGGATGATTCTTCCAACCAGGATTATAATAAATTGCAAGGATTATTAGAATAATTATTTATTGCATTTTACGTCTCATATGTAGATTGAGATTCTATCATTTTTCCCAATGAGTTTTCCTCAAGCATAGGTGATGTCTGAGAACAATTCATTCCATATTGATCTATCTTCTTTGATATAACAACTATCTGTACAACTAATATAGATATTACATCAGAATCATGAATACTAGCTACTCTTTTCGAATTTACCCTTTCAGATGACTATTGAAAATTATTAGTAGTCATCTCTTCAATTAAAGAAAATGCTTCATCAAATGGTTTTGACGCTAATGATCCACCCGCAGCAGCATCAACTATTGATCTAAGAGATCCAACCAATCCATTATAAAAAATTTTGAATTATTAACCAATCTTATTAACCAATTTAACCAATCTGGCAATGCATGGTGTGGACACTTCCTAAGGAGATCTTTAAATCTTTCTCAAGCATCATATATTGAGTCCCCTTCAAACTAACAAAAAGTTGTAATATCATTTCTAAGCTTAGCAGTTTTTGAAAGTGGGAAATATTTAGATAAAAGTTTTTGTGATAAGTGATAAATTTTTGTGATAAGTCTCCCCAAGTTCTGATAGATCCAGGTGCTAACGAGTTTAACCACATCTTAGCTTTATACATTAGTGAAAAAGGAAAAAGTGTAAGTCTGATGGCATCATTCGAAATTCCATCATATTTAAATGTAGCACATAATTCTAGAAAACTAGCAAGGTGTAAGTTAGGAACTTCAGTTTATGTTCACTTCAGTTTGTGTTCCTCCAAACTGATTGTTTTGTACCATTTGGATAATAACAAGTAAAAGCTCAAATGAATTAGTAGCTACATCAAAGTTTTGTATACTCAAATGAATTTTATTTGTTGTAGGATTAGCATAATCTCTTAAAGGTCTCTGATGATGTTCATTTCCATTTCTAGCATTACTTGAGTTGCAAGCCATTTTGCTAAAACGATCTATCTCTTTTTGTTGTTTTCAAATTTTTCTAATAGTTCTTTATAACTTTGAGTCGGAAGGTACTAAATCTTTAGATTTTACACTACACATAAACAAACACAATAAGCAATCAAAATAAGCAAGCATACTAAAATATAAAAATATTCACTTTTTTTAGTTAAAATAAAATAATTTACTAATACTTTCCGTTGCTTCCCCGACAACGGCGCCAAAAACTTGATGCAGGCGGGTTTAGTTTGTTATTTTTGTAAAGTAAATATTTTTCAATATTACAAAATACACACTATAGATACAATAATAAATATGCAACTTAATCGCAACAAAAATAACTTTAGTGAAAATAGTTTAACCTTTTAAAAATCTTTAAATTGTCAAATCACTCAAGTAATAAAGGACTCTAATGGAGTCCTATATATCGATCCCACTGGGAAGTTGGAAAGACTTATAGATAAATTCTTATGATTATAATGTAAACCACAATTTAAACTACAAAAGTGAAGTACAAAAATTGAATCTAGAGTAATTGAGTGAATGTTAAATAAAATACAGTTAAAAGAACTAAGTTAATTAAACTAATTGCTAAACTTTCAAAAGTAAGCTTACAAAAACTAAACAAAGTTTTGTGAGGAAGAGTTCAATTTTAAGAAAGCATCCTTCCCCTTTAAAATGAGTATATGAATATGAAGAAATTAAAATCATAAATTAAAATCATTTGAAAATATATATATAAATTGTTTTGTGTCAAATAGAAATAATCATATTCTTTACCCTTTTCTAAGGGCATATAAAACATTGACTAATCCAGAGTTTGGTCCCTAATTTCCTGGTTAGGCTGGGAGGATACTGGTTACCACTTCAGAGCTCCCATTACTCCCTCGCCTGAGGACTAACAATCTCCCATTAGTTTCCAATCAACTAGACCAAATTGAGGATTTTAATCTGTCACCATAAAAACTTCAACTCTGCATCCAACAAAGCATATTTCCCTATTTATTTGCACCCAACTCCATGGATGAAATCCTCTCCCATGGAATCAAATTTGATTCTCACTATGTTGTAGAAATCATAGCCCTTTTCGAACATATGTTTCTCAAGACAGTTTAACAATTCAATTGGCCAGATTGAAAAGTATATGAAGATGGGAGTTCAATTCATCACAAATTATTGACATTTAAAATAATATAAAATAAAATAAATTATTCACAAAATCATATCTCAAAGTTGAGAGAAGGATAAACAATACTACTTATAACTCATGAGAAGAAAAGAGCAAAACACAGATTTCATATATAAAAACAAATTTACAAAATAAATAAATAAAAGAACACAACTTATCTCACACTCCTTCGCAAGCAAATCCCTAGAAGTTCTCTTCAAGCACTTTCCCTCTTTACAAGTACTCTTAAGTCTCTATTAGAAGTGTAATGAAGAAGAAATCTCTCACCTTCCTTCTCCTCTTACAATCCTTGAAAAACATCTCCAAGCCCTTCACTTTCTCTCTCTTTCTCTCACGCCACTCTCTCTCTTCATGCCCCCTCTTCACACCACTTTGATGCCCTAGACTTCCTTCTCTTTATTAGAGGCTGCCTCCCTCCAAAAAGAATTCAAGATTCCCTCCAAATTCTATCCAAAAGTCAACCATTTTAAATTTCAAAATACATGTCTATTGATCCAAGAGACATATCCTTTCATAAAAGAACCATCCAAAGTGTCTAGATCCAAAGTGTCTAGATGCATGATGCATTGAATCACTCCATGGGGCATTTAGAACAAGTGTCCCTTTTGAAATTCTCACAAAATTTGTCCCGAACCATTGTAAACCACAAAAAGTCATCTCTGCACCTTAGGTGCTAGTTCTGGCGCTTCAGGCGCCAACTTCCTTAAGACCATGTTGTTCTGGGTTTTAGCATTTCAGGCACCAAATCTGGCGCTTCAAGCTCCAGCTCTCTGTAAAATGGCACCTCAGGTGCTAGCTCTCTGTAAAGTGGCGCTTTAAGCGCCAGTTCTGACGCTTCATGCACCAAAATCTCAAAATTCACAGTTTTGGTTCGAAATTTCATCTTTTTTGCTACTTTTGCTCCAAATACCTAAAATTGATATACCTGTAACAAAAAAAATGAAGATATCTTTCTTTAAAGTACAATATCAACTAAAATAAGCATAAAATATATACTTATCCATCTAAATAATCTTAGTTTTGCATCCTTCTTTTACATTAAATATTTAATAACTAAATGGTTAGTATGCAAAACACATTTAACTCCAATTAGATATGACCTAAACTTATCAAAAGCTTAAACAATGGCTAATAACTCTCTTTCAGTAGTAGCGTTGTTAAATTGAGCATCATTAAGAGTCTTACTAACATAGTATATAACTGATGTGCCCCTAATGTGTGTTGTTTTTTTACATGTTTTATGTCAATTTAAGTCCACGGTAATAGTGCCAAGAACTTCACCCGTCTCAAAATTATGCAGTAATTTAGCTTTTCAAAAATATGGCCAAAA
Source organism: Phalaenopsis equestris (assembly GCF_001263595.1). Classification (NCBI taxonomy): domain Eukaryota; kingdom Viridiplantae; phylum Streptophyta; class Magnoliopsida; order Asparagales; family Orchidaceae; genus Phalaenopsis; species Phalaenopsis equestris. The sequence continues at coordinate 277,224 of NW_018165516.1, forward strand.
ACTTGACCAAATTTATAATAAGTAGTTAATGTGGAAAAATAAAATTATTATAAAATATACACACTAGTGGTTCTACGCAAGTGCACGTATCGCTTCAAGTAAGCGAGGTAAGAAATCCCTTAGGCTAATTCTAGTCTACTACTATAAGAAATTAGTTTGGAAAGTTCATTAAAGTGGTTTTAATGTATGCTAATGAAACCAAGTTTACCAACTTAATTTCTAAACTTTAAAGTTAAATTTACTAAGACTAAACAAAGTTTTGTAATGAAGCGTTCAAATTTAAGAAAGTATCCTACCCACTATTATGAATTTTTTGTTAATGATAGAGATAAATGATTTGAATTTTTATTGTGCCAAATATGAGCAGTTTTAATTCTCCATCCTCGGTCGAGTGTTATAGAGAATCATTGGCTAAACTCAGGTTTAGTCCCTAAATCTCTGATTTAGCTGGGAGGATACTGGCTCTCACTCCATAGCTCCCACTCCCCTTCCCCTGAAGGCTAACTCTCACTTTAGTTCTTAAACACTAAAACCAAATTGGGGATTTTAATTTGTCACCCAAGAATCTTCATTTCTTCGCCCAGTAATATATAATTCCCTTTTTATTTGCACATTATTCCATGAACAAAACACTCCTTCATGGAATCGAATGTGTTTCTCACTTTATTGTGCAACTCATACTCCATTTCCCGGATAGTATGTTTCACAATAGATGTTAACATTTTAATTAGCCAAATAGAAAAGTAAATTAAGAATGGAGTAAAAAATCATCATAAATTATTTTATATTTTAAAATTGGCACATCCAAATTATCTCTCCATTTCATCATATCGCATTGTAGGGAGAAAGACAAAGAAGACTACTCAAAATTCATGATAAAGATACGACAAAACACAGATTTTATATATATAAACAAGTTTATAAAACAAAGAAATGAAAGAGCACAACTTATCTTAAATTCCTCAAGCAAATCCAAGCACTTTCTCTTTTTACAATCAACACTGAATTTTCTCTTAGAAATGTAATAGAGAAGAAACCCCTCACTTCTCTCTCCTTTTACAATTCTTTAAGAAAATCCTCCCCACAAACAAGATTTTACTCTACATTTACACACAGTCACATGCACACCCGCACAGACATAGACACACACCCATGCACACACACGCCCACACATACTATGAGAGGCGCCAGCCCCTCTCTTTTAAAGAGGCACAAAATCCCTCCTTTTTCCCAAGAGCTTCACTTCAAGAGCACATCTCTTCACTTAAAGTGTTTAAATTCATTGAATTACTAAAAGAGACACATCTCTTCATTTAAAAACTACTCATTAACTCCAAGATACACATCCATTCATTTATGAGCCTTTCCAAGTGTTTAGACACATTGAATCACTTCATGGGGTGTTTGAATCAATTGGGAGCCTTCTAGAACATCAAAAACCACCAAAAGTTCATCCATAATCATCTCGGGTGCCGTCAGTTCCATTTTTCATCTCTTCTCTAGACTCTACGCCAACGGTGTCGGTCTAGGCGTTGGTTTGCAGCAGCTCCTTTGTTTCGCTCCGTTTGGCTTCGTTTTAGCTCTATTTTGCCTCATTTCAGTTGTATTTCATTCCTAACAGATAGAACTGTAATATAAGCATCAGAAAACCATTCTTTAAATTGTAATATCATTCAAAAACATGTGAGAGGTGATAAGCAGATTAAGTATAGAAATACATCGAAATGTCTCAGGCCAGAATTTTCATTCTTGCTTTTTTTAGCTCCAAACTGCACCGCTTTTGCTTCATTTTCATGAAATGTCCATTTCTTTTACTTGAAGCCAAAAAAATGCAAAATATCTTCCTTTAAAGTGCAATATCACAAAAAATGAGTATAAAATATAGGTCTAAAAATGCATATATTTGTGGTGCATCAAAGTCCCACAAACTTAAATGTTACTTGTCCTCAAGTAACACTTTTACTACATAAAAATATGACTTATGGTACAGCGTTTAATTTCTAAATTTATATAATTTGGTCTACTAAATATAATAGCACAACTTAAGAAAAATTTTTAACAACTCAAGTCAAAACTAAAAGCAAGTCAAAACTAAAAGTAAACTAAAAGTGTAAGAATACTTAGTAGTCATGTTTATGATTTTTGATTCTCTATTCAATTTAAGAAGAATTGCAATTTGTAAAATTAAAGTTACTTAGAATATTCATATGAGAAAGAAATTCATGAGATATTTGTTAGTAAGGATGCTAATACTCAAATACAAGTTTAGAAAATGTAATAAAGCCTTCTTCCTCAAGTTGATTCAAGTGAAGCCAATTTTTTATTAGGCATCTCCTCAAGCTTCTCCTCACATAATTTTCTTTTCTTTTCTTTTTCTATTTCTTTTTCTTTTCTTTCATGATTATTTTCAATCCTTTCTTTTTTTTTCTTTTCATTGTGAAGATTACTGTATCTGGGTAGCCTTTAATGATTTTGAACTTCATTGTGAAGATTACTGTATTTGGGTAGCCTTTAATGATTTTGAACTTCACTATCCTCTTCTTAAAGTAAAAAACTTTTCATATTCCTTCACTTTATAAATCACTTTATAAATTCAATATAAATTCATATTAGCTTTGAAAATTTTTCATAAAGTCTCATTCCTTTCTTCTTACGTGAAACTCTATGATTCTTAATACTTCAAAAATATAATTTTATTTACTGTAAATAAAAAAATCATAGTCTTATCCTTTTGCACCAAACATCTTAGCTCTAGAATTATTTTTCATTATTCAAAACTTTTACTTAAGTGTACTATACATTTAGAAACACAAAAATAGTTATCTAAAGTTAGCCTCTAATACCAAAGGTCATGTTAAATTAAATTTTGAAAGTATAGCTAATTGAGAAAAAATAAAATTTAGTTTCTTTCTTTTAAAAGAAATTTTTCTTCCCCCCCAAACTTGAATTTTAAAATATTTTGCAATTAATTACATAAAATGTAGTAGAATGAAAAAGTAAAAGTTGAATCTGCTTACTACTACAGCATCCTATCAAATTCATATACATTTATAATCACTATAGAATGACTGCAGGAGAAAGTAAATCTAGCCTAAAACATGCTTGCAATAATATTAAACCAAAAAAGAAGTATACTCACTTTAAAATTTTATTTTTCTTCCTACCCCTAAACATGATTTTTAACATGTATAGCATTTACTACAGAAAATATAAGTAAGAAGAAAAAAAGTTTAGAAATTTTATCTACCAAAAATGTCTATAAAAAACATCTACAATTATTTATCAGGATAAAAAAAATTTAGTAGAAAGTAAATCTAAACTAAACATGCTTGATAAAATTGAAAGAAAGGTCTAACAAGTATGATAGGTATTGTCATAAGAATATACATATATTTATGTGTTCTACAAATCTTTATATTATTGTAACACAAACACAAACACACATGATAAATCAGGTCAATTCTTCCTTTAACTCATCGCATCTAACTAACTTACTTCCAATTTCTAACGAAATCACTACACAGATAAATAAGGTACGTTTTAAATGATTTTATAGATTATAATCTAAAAGATAAGATTATCCCTGAAGTATTGGCTCCTGGACACCAATCTCAGGCATCACCTCATCCTTTTAATTAAGCACCTCTAACAATTATAAGGATAGTGTAATTTCATCCACATGTTATTCATCAAATAGGTTCATGAATCCTATCAAATGAAAACAAAGGCAGAGAAAGGAAGTAACAAAATTGAGATGGAATTTTTGCTGTTAAAATTAATAATGTCTCTTGTAAAACTCAAGTCCGGGTGAGACCTGAGTTGTAGTGGACTCGTCAATTCAACTACTACAAGAGAACATACAAGTCTAACCATAATAAGAATTTAATAAATCACCTCCCTCATGACACATAAAAAGTAAATCAAACCACTAACAATCCAAACATCTACCAATCATCAATCAAACTGATCAATTCACACTAAAGAAAACTCAATACAACACTAACAATCATAACTCTCAAGCATATTAAATCAAACCACACCTATAACTATTGGTTGACTCCCATAAAATGCTTGGTTTAACGTCGCTAGCTCAACAAATGATTCCACTTGGATCAAAATTTCATTTAAGTAATCCTTGATCAATCACCCAATCTTTTTCAGATCCACGGATTCCTAAAATGTCCTCTAATTTAAACTTTTCTTTCAATTCCTCCGTTTTAGATTGATTCAGTGATTCATATACTTATTCCTCATATTTCTTTCTATATCCAATATTCTTCTAGTGATTTTCTCAATTTGTATAATAATATCATCCTTGAAATTTATAAGAAAGGGATCTTTATATGATAATTCAAGATCTCCCAAATTTTGGATCAAATTCTCTCTAGATAATTCACATCTGGATCAAATTCTTCTATGTTACTATTCTATTTCAAGTTATCTTCTAAATTTTCCCCTTGGTATTGAGTAAATGGCGGAGGTGGTCTTTCTATATTTATCTTAGTTGAGAAAATAGTTATCTTTAGGTTTTTTTAGTTCAGTAAGAATTTCTTCCATTGGCCTTTCAATCTCCTTATCCTCATCTCTCAACTTAAAGTTCTTTTGAAACATATCCTAAAATTCTCTTCTAAATATTAGTTTGATAACTTTATATTGCTCATCATTCACCTCTTTAGGATTTATCTTAGGGTTTCTATGTAAAATCTTTGGGGGTAACTGTTAATTTCATTAATAATCTGCCCCAATTTGTTTTCTATATTCCTTATTGCGACCTCTTGATTTTCCAGCTCACTCTTCATTTTACTAACAACCTCTTCTAATAAATCCTTATCTTCATTCTGGGGTTGAAGTTAAAATTATGATGAAAAGAAAGTTCATTATTATAATAGCCATGATTATTCCAACTACATGTCCTATTAAACTAATTTTATATTCCCAAAATTGGTCTTCTCCTCTAAAAATATTATTCTTGTTAAAATTCAAATGATTTTCCTAACCTGGATTGTAATGATCAGAATAAAAATTATGTATCTCATGGTCATATCTTTCTATGTATTGACCCAACTTCCTCTCAATATCTACAACCTGAGAAATTAAAATTGTAAGCATATCTTCTTGAAAATTTGCAACTCTCTTGGGGTTTACTCTTTTAAAACTACAAGCATTATAATCCAAATCTGAATATTAATTATATCATCGATCCACCATTTCTACATTAAATTCTTAGAGTCTTTTTAAATCTCTCCCAAAAGTTCTCCCCAAATATGACTTGTAAAATTCAAGGTTTGCAGCTCCTGAACTCCGCATTCAAATCTAAAGACTTAACTAATAGGACAGATATCAAAAATATTTTTGGTATTTTAGATTTTTTTTTAGATTAAATATTTTTGGTATTTTAGATTTTTTTTTAAATAAACACATAATAAATAAACACACTATATAATAATACTAAAAATTCCAAATCTAAGTCTTACAGGTTGAATTAAAATTCTCCTAACGTTCTTACCGAAGCTTCCCCGGCAACGACGCCAACAACTTGATGTGCCCCTAGTTTTGTGTTATTTTTCTGCATGTTTTATGTCAAATTAAATCCACGGTAACAGTGCCAAGAACTTCACCCATTCTAAAATTACGTAGTAATTTCGCTTTTCAAAAATATGGCGAAAAACTTGACCCAATTTATATTAAGTAGTTAATGTGGAAAATCAAATTATTTATAAACTATATAAAATAGTTCACGTACATGTGGTTCTACACAAGTGCACGTATCGCTTCAATTAATTTAGGGTTTTCTTTAAAAGCCCTAGTATCGATCCCATGAAGAAGCGAGGTATGACATCCCTTAAGCTAATTCTAGTCTACTACTATAAGCAATTAGTTTGGAAAGTTGATTAAGGTGGTTTTAATGTATGCTAACGAAACTAAGTTTACTAAATTAATTTTGAAAATTTAAAGTTAAATTTACTAAGACTAAACAAAGTTTTGTGACCAAGAGTTCAAATTTAATAAAGTATCCTTCCCACTACAATGAATTTTTTGTTAATGATAAAGATAAATGATTTGAATTTGTATTGTGATTTGAATTTGTATTGTGTCAAATAGGAGCATTTTTAATTCTCTACCCTTGTTCAAGTGTTATAGAGAATCATTAGTTAATCTTAGGTTTAGACCCTAAATCTGTGGTTTGGCTAGGAGGATACTAGCTCTCACTATAGAGCCCCCACTTCACATCCTCTAAAGGCTAACTCTCGCTTTATTTCTTAAACACTAAGACCAAATTGGCGATTTTAGTCGGTCACCCTAAAATTTCCAATTCTTTGTCCAGTAATATATATTTCCCTATTTATTTGTACCCAATTCCATGAATGAAGCACTTCTCTAAGGAATCAAATGTGATTCTCACTTTGTTGTGAAACTCATACTCCATTTCCCAGATAGTATGTTTCACAATAGATGTTAACATTTCAATTGGCCAAGTCGAACAGTAAATTAAGAATGGACTAAAAAATCATCACAATTTATTTTATATTTTAAAATTGACACATCCAAATTATCTCTCCATTTCACCATATCTTACTCAGGGAGAAAGACAAAGAAGACTACTCAGAATTCATGACGAAGATACAACAAAACACATATTTTCTATATATAAACAAGTTTACAAAACAAATAAATGAAAGAACACAACTTATCTTAAACTCATCCTCAAGCAAATCCCTTGAAGTTCCCATGAAGCACTTTCTCTCTTTACAATCAACACTAAATTCTCTCTTAGAAATGTAATAAAGAAGAAACCTCTCACCTTCCCTCTCCTCTTACAATTCTTCAAGAAAATCCTCTCCACAAAAATAGACTTTACTCTACACTTACAAAAACTTTCTCACACACACACGCACACACATCCACGCACACACACACCCATGCATACTATGAGAGGCGCCAGCCCCTCTCTTTTAGGGAGGCACAAAATCCCTCCTTTTCCCAAGAGCTTCACTTCAACAGACACATCTCTTCACTCAAAATGTATAGATTCATTGAATCACTACAAGAGATGCATCTCTTCATTTAAAAACCACTCATTAACTCCAAGAGACACATCCCTTCATTTAAGAGCCTTTCCAAGTGTTTAGATGCATTGAATCACTTCATGGGGTGTTTGAATCACTTGGGAGCCTTCTAAAACATCAAAAACCACCAAAAATTCATCCATAATTGTACTGGGAACTGTCGGCACCATTTTTCATTGTGCTTCTGCACTCGGGCACCGTCAGCACCGGTCTGCAGCATCTCCACTGTTTCACTTTGTTTGGCTTTGCTTCAGCTCCGTTTCGCCCTGTTTCAGTTGCATTTTGTTCCTAACAGATAGACCTACAAAATAAGTTTCATTCAAAAAACCTTTTTATAAAGTATAGTTTCATTCAAAAACATGTGAGAGGTGAAAAGTGGATTAAGTATAGAAATTTATAAAGTGTAGTTTCATTCAAAATCATGTGAGAGGTGAAAAGTGGATTAAGTATAGAAATACATATCAAAATGTGTCAGACCAGAATTTTCTTTCTTACTCGTTTTAGCTCTAATTTGCATTATTTTTTACTTCTTTTTCACTAAAAGTTCATTTCTTATACCTAAAGCCAAAAACTTGCAGAATACCTTTCTTTAAAGTTTAATATCACCAAAAATTAGTATAAAATATAGGTATAAAAATGCATATATTTTTGGTGCATCAAAAGCTTTAAAAATTTTGTCATATCTCTACCCTAAAACAACTCCAATTGCATAATCACTTGCATCACACATTAATTTAAAAGGTTTCTCCCAGTCAAATGAAACAATTATAGGAGCAGTGATCAATTTTTTCATTAAAGTTTCAAAGGCTTTAAGGCATTCTTGGTTAAAGTCAAATTTTGTATCTTTTTCCAGAAGTTGGCATAAAGGCTTAGTAATTTTTTTAAAATCTTTAATATATCTCTTGTAAAATCTAGCATGTCTTAAAAAGCTTCTAACTCCTCTTATAGTGGTAGGTGGAGGTAAGTTAGATATAACCTGTATTTTTGTAGGATTTACTTCCATGCCATTTTCTGAAATTTTATGTCCAAGTTCAATTCCTCATGCAATAAAAAATTGACATTTTTCCCAATTTAATACGGGATTATTCTTTTCACATTGTTCTAGAACTTTGTCTAAATAATTTAAATGTATTTCAAATGAAGTTCCAAATACAGAAAAATCATCCATAAAGGCATCAATTCCTTTTTCAATTAAATCAATGAAAATTGAAATCATACATCTTTGAAATATTATAGGTGCATTACATAATCCAAAGGGCATTTGTTGAAAAGAAAAAGTTTCATAAGGACTAGTAAATGTTGTTTTCTCTTGATCCTCTGGAGTAATAGGTATTTGATGATAACCGGTATATCCATCTAGAAAACAAAAATATATGTGCCCAGCCAGTCTATCCAACATCTGGTCCAAAAATGGTAAAGAAAATGATCATTCCTGGTGGAAAAATTTATTTTTCTATAATTTATGCAGATTCGCCATCCAGTGACTTATCTTATTTGTATTAATTCATTATTCCCATTCATCACTACAGTCACACCTCCTTTCTTTGGAACACAGTGAATTAGACTTACACAAACACTGTCTGAAATATGATACATTATTATAGCATCTAACCATTTTAAAATCTCATTATTCCCATTCATCACTACAGTCACACCTCCTTTCTTTGGAACACAGTGAATTAGACTTACACAAACACTGTCTGAAATATGATACATTATTATAGCATCTAACCATTTTAAAATCTTTTTCTTGACAACTTCTTTCATCATAGGTTTTAATCTCCTTTGAGGATTAGCTCTTGGTTCATGTTGATCTTCCAATAAAATTCTATGCATATAAATTTAAGGGTTGATTCCTTTAATATCAGCCAATGTTCATCCAAAGGCTTTCTAGTGTTTTCTCAAAGTTTCCGAAAATTATTGTTCTTGCGTATCAGCTAATTTTGAGGATACAATAATAGGTAATATGGATAAATATCCTAAGAATGCAAACTTTAAATGTGTAGGAAGTGTTTTCATTTCTAGTTCAGAAGGTTTCTCAATAGAAGAAACCAAATTCTTGTTATTTTCTGTCGGATCTAACATTTCAAATTTTTCCCAAACATAATCTAAATCTTCATTACTCACTTCTGTAGATTCATCTTGATTTTATCCTCATCTTTATATTCCATATATTCTTTTTCAAAATTCTTTTCAAATGTCTTCGAGAAATATTTATGGCTTAAGTATTCGTTGATATAAATTTTGAAGCATTCAATCTCTTTGTCTTTTGTAGGGTATCTCATTGATTTTTCAATATTAAATGTAACTTCTTGATCACTAATTATCATAGTTAGTTCTCCTTTCTGCACATCTATCAAAGCTCTTCTAGTGGTAAGGAATGATCTTCCTAAAATTATAAGAATTTCTTTATTTTCCTCCATATCTAATACAGTAACATCCATAAGGAAGATAAATTTATCAAATTTTACCAAAATGTCTTCTATAACTCCTTTAGGATAATTAATTGAACGATTAGCTAACTGAAGTGTTACAGTTTTAGCCAAAATATCTCATAAACTCAACCTTCTGAAAAGTGATAAAGGCATAAGATTAATACTGGCTCCTAAATCACATAAATCTTTTCCAAAAAATATTTCGTCAATAGGACAAGGAATAGTCAAACTACCATGATTCTTAAGTTTTCAGGAAGCTTCTTCTGAATTATAGTGCTACACTCCTCACTGAGTGCAACAGTCTCATTATCTAAAAACTTCCTTTTCTTATTAAGTATATCCTTCATGAACCTCACATAGCTTGGCATTTGTTCTAAGGTTTCAACAAATAGAATATTTATCGTTAATTTCCTCAATATTTCTAAAAATTTTAAAAATTGGTTATCTCTATTTTCTACTTCAATCTTTGAGGAAATGGATGTGGTGGTCTTTCTGTAGTGATTTGCATTGGTTTAATAGGACATCCCGACTCAAAATGAAAATCTTCATCAAATTTTTCATTTTCCACCTCATATATTTCAACTTCAACTTCCACTTCTTTTTAAACTCTGGTATCCCATTTTAAACTCTGGTTTCCCATTCTTTTCCTCTTCTCAATTGAATAGCCTTAATTTTCTCTTTATTCCAATCTTTAGAATTTTCTTCAACATAACTAAGCAATGTTCCTGGAGGTCTATTGCTAAGTCAGTAGCAATACATCCCAATTGATTTTCCATGTTTCTAATTACAGCTCATTGACTTTGTAATTGGCTTCCATTTGAAATATTAATTCTTTCATTAACAATTTTTTCTCCTTACTCTTCAAATTATTAAAACTTGGAGGGTAGTAAGATTTATAAGTTGGATTCCCTTAATTGTTGGATTTTGTCAATGGGTTTGCAGCATTGTTTCCCTGTTGCAGATTTGCACCATTAGAGTTATTGTTACTCCAACTAAAATTTGGATGATTCTTCCAACCAGGATTATAATAATTGGCATAAGGATTATTAGAATGATTAATTATAGCATTAAATTCTCATAAGATGATTGAGATTCTATCATTTATCCCAATGAGTTTTCCTCAAGCAAAGTTGATGTTTGAGAATAATTCATTCCATATTGATTTATCTTCTTTCATATAGCAGCTATTTAGGTAGCTAACATAGATATGAGTACTAGGTACTCTTTTTTGATATACCCTTTCAGAGAGCCATTGAAATTTATTAGTAGCCATCTCTTTAATTAAAGAATATGTTTCATCAAATGATTTTGACATTAATGATCGATTTTGACATTAATGATCTGACATTAATGATCCACAAACAACAGCGTCAATTATTGATCTAAGAGATCTAACCAATCCATTATAAAAAGCTTAAATTATTAACCAATCTGGCAAAGCATGGTGTGGGCACTTTCAAAGGAGATCTTTAAATCTTCCACAGCCTTCATATATTGATTCCCCTTCAAACTGACAAAAGGATGTAATATCATTTCTAAGCTTAGCAGTTTTTTAAGGTGGAAAATATTTAGATAAAAATTTTTGGTGATGTTCTCCCCAAGTTCTAATGAATACAGGTGCTAATGAATTTAACCAAGCCTTGGCTTTATACTTTATTTAACTTTATCCCTTAGTGAAAAAGGAAAAAAGTCTAAGTCTGATGACATCATTTGACACTCCGCCATATTTAAATGTAGCAAACAATTCTAGAAAACTAGCATGGTGCAAGTTAGGATCTTCAGTTGATGTTCCCTCACACTGATTGTTTTGTATCATTTGGATAATAGCAGGTTTAGGCTCAAATGAATTGGCAGCTACAGTAGGATTTTGTATACTCAAATGAATTTCATCTACTGTAGGATTAGCAAATATCTTAGAGGTCTCTGATGGTGTTCATTTTCATTTCTAGCATTAGTTGAGTTGCAAGCCATTTTGCTAAAATGATCTATCTCTTTTTATTGTTTTTAAATTTTTTTAACAGTTCTTTTTAACTCTGAATCCTAAGTTACTAAATATTCAGATCTTACACTACGCATAAACTGACACAATAAGCAATTAAAATTAGCAAACACACTAAAATATGAAAATATTCAAATTAAACTATAAATATTTTTTTTGGTTTAAATAAAAAAATTTACTAATACTTTCCGTTACTTCCCTGCAACGACGCCAAAAACTTGATGCGGGTGGATTTAGTGTGTTGTTTTCGCAAATATTTTTCAATATTACAAAATACACATGGCAGATACAATATTAAATATGTAATTTACTCCCAACAAAAATAACTTTAGTGAAATAGTTTTATCTTTTAAAAATCTTTAAACTGTCAAATCCCCTAAAAAATGCAAGTATACGTATCGCTCAAATAATAAAGGGATCTAATGGAGTCTCGTTTATCGATCCCACAGGGAAGCGGGAAGTTGGAAATGCTTATAGATAAATTCTTTTGATTATAATGTAAACTGATATGCCTAAAATATATAGTGTTTTTAGACACATTTTTATACCTATTTTTGAGATATTGCGCTTTAATGGAAGATATTTTTGTGTTTTTCTTTCAGGTACAGGTACAAATGGAAAAAAATGCTTAAAGGAGTGAAAAAGGATCAATTTTAGAGCAAAAAGGTGAAAAATTGTGCAAAAGAGTTATGGCGCCTAAGCTCTAGATCCGACGCTTAAGCATCGGTTAAACAGAGAAGGCCATGCCTAAGCGCTGAGACCCCGAGATTAGGCGCCAGTGGTGGTTACTATACAAGTAAAATCTATTTTCACGAATTTCAAAGAGGTTTTTGAGGCACCCATTGGCTTCATAAATGGTTGTAACCACCATGGATGAAAAATATCATGAAAGGATGCATCTC
>NW_018165516.1:289918-290314 GCF_001263595.1 Phalaenopsis equestris
CTTAAAATGATAAGTAATTAAGTGTTGGATGAAAGTTATGGAGAGTATTGATCTTTAATGTTGGAAGAAGTTGTGATGATTTAAATCCATGCACTTCATTTACTTCTTGATTTGGCCAATCCAGATGTTACAATTTGTTGGAAGAACATGTAAGAACCTGGCTGGTATTGTCTTAGTAAATTATTGGAAAGAATCACATGAGGTTGTATGAATGATAATGTAGTTCATATGATTGAGTGCAAATAAATAGAGAAATATTCATTGAACGGTATAGAGTTAGAGGACTTTAAAATGACAGGTTAAAGCCCCCAACTTGGTTTATTGTTTTAGGATCTGATACGAGAATGTTAGCCCCCAGGTGGAGAGAATCAAGGGAACTCTAGAGTGAGAGCTAGT
>NW_018165516.1:290726-301375 GCF_001263595.1 Phalaenopsis equestris
ATCTTCCCTGTGGGTTCGATATTCAGGTCTTAATCAAAAAGTCATATATTACTTGATAACAATACGTATACTTGGGTAGTATCCCAATATATATAAATTAAAAGTTAAATTCTTATTTTTCTTCGGGATCAAGTTTTTGGTTTTGTTGTTTTTTAAGAAAGTATAAATGAAAAATATAATCAAAATTATTGTTATGTTGTTGCATATAAGCAATTTCGAGATCAAGTTTTTAGCGCCGTTGCCGGGGAAGTGAAGTGAAAATTGTAAAGAATCTATTGATTTAAAAGCAAATTTCTATTTTTAGAAAGTCTTATTTAAACTTTAAGTTATTGTATTTTATTTTGTGTGTGTTTAGTTTTTTTTTTATTTATGTTTGTGTATGCGTAGTTCATGTTCTGAAGGACTAGTACCCTACGATTCTGAATTAGAGAGAACTTTTAGAAAAATTAAAAAAATTAAAAATCTTGAAAAATCCAAAAAAATTACAGAAATGGTAAACTAAAATGATCAAAATGCTGAAATTCATCAAGAGTTTAGACCTTTAAGAGATTATGCCAATCTTACTGTAGATGAACTTTATTGTAGTATTCAAAAACCTACTGTAGTGGCTAATTCATTTGAGCTTAAACCTGCTATTATCCAAATGGTATCAAATAATCAGCTTGGTGGACCACCAACTGAAGATCCAAATTTACATCTTGCCAATTTTCTAGAATTGTGCGCTACATTTAAATACAATGGTGTATCATATGATGTCATAAGACTTAAGTTATTTCCTTTCTCACTGAGGAATAAAGTTATGATGTGGTTAAATTCGTGAGTACATGGATCTAGCAGAACTTGGGGTGATTTAACATAAAAATTCCTTACTAAATATTTTCCACCATCAAAAACTGCGAAGCTTAGAAATGATATTACATCTTTTAATCAGCTTGAAGGGGAATCCATAAGGGGAATCTATTTATGAAGCATGACAAAGATTTAAAAAACTCTTAATAAAGTGTCCACAACATGCTATACCGGATTGGTTAATAATTCAAACTTTTTATAATGGATTAGCTGGATCTCTTATCGTTGATGTCTAAACCATTTCATGACGCTTATGCTTTAATTGAAGAAATGGCTACCAATAATTTTCAATGGCCTACTGACAGGGTGAATCCTAAGAAAGTAAACAATATTCATGAATCTGATACATTTACTATGTTAGCAAATCTAGTTGCTGCAATTTCAAGGAAATTAGACCATTTTAGAATGAATTTTTCTCAACCAATCTCCATGATTGAAGAGAACTCATTCGGCCAAATGGTAGATTCTCAAGAATCATTAGAAACTTTTAATGTCATAAATAACAAGCAGAATAACCCATATTCAAATTATTATTCAAATTATCATAACCCAATTTAGAAAAACCATCAACCTTAACTGGAATAACAATTTGGGTTGTAATAATCAGCAATGGGCGAACAACCAAGTAAACCCATTGGGAAACTGCATTGGGAAACTGAAACAACTGAAACAATCAAGGGAATAATAATTATAGATTTACTTATTCTCATGATTTCAAAAGTAATACACAATTTAAGGAGAAGAAGTTGTCTATAGAAGAAATGGTGTTACAAATGGGAAATCAATTACAAAGTCAAGGAGCTACAATTAGAAATATAGACAAATAAAAAAATCATCAAGTAATAGATCCTAAGGAACACGTCTTAGTAATACTGAATCAAATCCAAAAGACCAGAATAAAGAGCAAGTAAAAGCCATTCAACTTAGAAGCGGAAGAGAGTTGGAAGGTAGGGTTTAAAAAGAAATTGAAGTAGAGAGAGAAGAAATTGAAGAATCAAAAGAGGATGCTCTTAAAGATTCTGAGAGACCTATTTTTGTACTAAATTTTTTTTGGAAAAATCACCAACTCCATTTCCTCAGAGACTTCGTCAGCAGAAGTTGGATAAGCAATTTTCAAAATTTCTAGAAATATTTAATAAACTTACAATTAATATTACATTTGCTAAAGTTTTAGAACAAATGCCATGCTATGTAAAGTTTATGAAGGATGTTCTCAACTAGAAAAAGGAAGTTTGAAGATAATGAGACTGTTGCACATAGTGAGGAGTGCAGTGTTATAATTCAGAAAAAGCTTTCTAAAAAGCTTAAAGATCCTGGTAGCTTTACAATTCCATGTGCAATAGGAGACAGATTTTATGGGAAAGCATTATGTGATTTAGGTGCAAGCATTAACCTTATTTCATTATCAATATTCAAAAGATTAGGATTAGGAGAAATAATCCCTAATACTGTAACTCTGCAGTTAGCAGATCGTTCGATAACATACCCTAAAGGAGTTATAGAAGATGTCCTAGTGAAAGTGGATTAATTTATCTTTCCTATTGATTTCATTTTGCTAGATATGGAGGAAGATAAGGAGATACCTATCATTTTGGGGAGACCTTTCCTTGCCACAGAAAAAGCAATGATAGATGTGCAGAAAGGGGAATTAATAACGTGCGTCAATGATCAAACTGTTACTTTCAATATTTCATGATCAATGAAATATTCTGCAAAAGGTAAAGTAATTTTTTTAGTTCGAAGGCTCAAGATCGGTACAGTGATGCATTGCAATCACGAAAACTGATTCAGAAGCACTGTTTTAGGAATCTAGGTGAAGACGTAGAGGATTTGATCATTCACCGACAGTGGGAACGATTCTGGCTTTTCCCCTTTGTTGGCGGGCAGTTATTTCTGTTGTTAGGGAGTTCTATGCAAACCTCCATGAGACTAAAGACAATAGATTCATGGTTCGAGGAAAGTTGCTACCTTTTTCACCAGAGGTAATCAACTTATTTTATCATCTGAAACCTGATACATTATGTTTTAATGCAAATTATAGTCCAACTGAAGCAGAGTTAGATGAGATTATTTCTTACTTGACTGTTGGAAGAGGACTTTGGAAGATCACTAATGAGAGGAGACTAAACTTCTCAACTTCAAAGTTATGTGCACCTTCAAAGGCCTGGCACTATTTTATTTCTGCTCATCTGCTACCAACAAATCATCTCAGTAAAGTGACCAGAGAGAAAACGATGTTAAGTTATTGAATCCAGGAAGGAAAGCTCATTAACATAGGAGCTTTGATTTATTAGACTATCATCATTTCTGCCACTGTCATTACTAATACAGGTATGAGATTTGATTCCTTGATCTTTTCTTTATGTGAGCAGGCTGGAGTTAAATATGATAGCTGCGAGGAAGTGTTGTTACCTCTAAAGCCCATCACTAAGTTGAATGTGAAAACTTATTCTGAGCATTCTATTTTTGGCTGGAGAGAGAAATTTTCTAGGAGTTATGGAATGGAGACGTCTGTTGCTTCTACCTCTGGTGCTTCTACATCTAGACCATCTACCTCATGTGCTTATACATCTAGAGGTGAGTCTATTAAGACCCAAGATTAATTATTGTAGAGGATGATGGATCATATTAATTTTATCGCTGATAAAGTTCATAATTTAGAGCGTTTTGCAAAGCATAGTGATAGGTATAGTAGGAGAAAGAGAGATTATGAAGAGAAATTCTACTCATCTCTGGAGAATCTAATTAGGGGTGACTCAGGAGTGCAATTTCCTCCATATTCTTGATATCCTAATTATGAGCCTACAGAAAAGTGGTATAGTGGTGATTCAGAAGATGAGGAGTAGAATTGACAGATTTTAATGTTTATAATATGTGTTAAACTACGTGCTTTGGACTTGCAATTTGTGATGTGTCATTTATTTTTATGTTGTGGACTATGTGGTTTGGTACTGCTACATTTGCATCTTTGTAATGATATGTACTATGTGTAATGTTTTGGACTTTTGTATTTTATTATTATTGTGATGTTTGTGTTAGTTAGTAGTTTGTTTTAAAATTCTAGTATAGTAACTGTAGTGAGTTTTGTGATTTAGTTAGTTTAGAACTTAACTTAATTCTATGTCCTTTGAAAAGATGAAAATCTTACTAACTTAGGTCTTAAATATTAAATTTCAGAAACTGCTACCATGTATTTTTCTTTTATCATGTTTGTGAGTTTGTTTTTATGTTGAGATTGTGAAGTCAAGTTAGTGTGTTAGTTTTGTTTATACCCACTGTTTAGAAGTGTTTAGAAGTCTATTAATCTCTACATGTTGAATTGAAATGAAAATATTAGAAAATTTGATCAAAATTAATTTTACTCCTATTTTTAGTTTTATACTTGTATCATTAGGGTATAAAAATTCTTATTAGCAGTTATTTTAATTTTCATTCCTACTTATATATATTTGATGCTAAAATGTTCAATCTGTTAAGAATATATGAGATACAGAGTTTTATTTTAACGTTGACTTTTGTGTCGTTTGATGTTGATTTTTATTTTGTTGCATTTCTTTTAGGATTTTGACCCAGGTTTAGACAAGCGTGGCATTTGAGCTTCTAAGAACGAGTCTTCATCTCTAAAACATCATGAGGCACAATACTTCTTGAAGTATCTTCCACTGACTAAAGGCAAGTGTTTAGAGAAAAACCCACTTTTAAAGGTGCTATCTGAATTATATTCTTTCAAGTTCCTGTAAAGATGTGTTATGTTTATGGACACCATAGCTTAAGAGGCTCCAACTTCGTAGCTTTGTTTGTAGTAGTTGTCATTTTCTTTGACTTTGATTTTGTAAAGGTTGTTCAAGTTGACTTTGAGAAATCACTCTGATGTTCTTTGAATTGTTGTTGGAGTTTTATTTGCTGGGCACTGAAGGATATGACTTCAGGTTTGAATTTTCATTAATTGCTAATATCATTGTCATTTATAAGTAGATTTCAGATTTTTTGCTAATGTGATTAAAAGATTTTTCATTGTTCAAAAACATTTCTAAGCCAATTAATAGCCGACCAAAATACCTAATATCACTTAACTTTTTTTCCTGAATATGATATCGACAAAATTTTCTTAAGAGAGCTCTTCAAGTTTTATTAATCAGGGAAGAACTTGGACACCAATTTTTGATTATACGTCCACCTCATGCTTCTTCTTATGGAGACTTCTTTTGTTTTGATTTTTGGATCAAGAATTTCACAATCCTTTTCTTTATCTTTTCCCCTTGTTATGTTGACAATTACTATATCTGGTAAAGTATAATTTAAGGATTTTGAAAGTCTGAATTCAGACACCAATTTTTGATCTTATGCTCACCTCAAGCTTCTTCTCAGGGGACTTTAATACACATTTTTGCTCCTTTTGTTTTCTAGGAATTACTATATCTCGTGGAGCATATTTCCTTAAAGATTTTAAATATCCAAACTCCCTTGACTAGTAATCATCAAATATTTCTTAAGATGAATTCCAGGATATTATAACTCATTCAAACATCAGGACCCAGTCACGTGGCAGAAAATTATGAGGCTCATGATATCCTGAGTTAATTACTCGTATTTCAATCACACTAATTTATTTTGAAATGTACTTAAAACCCAGTATAAATTCATTAAAGTCAGGACCCAGTTATTAGGACATTAATTTTATTTTTTCTTGAAGTCAGTGTCTTATCAAATATCAGATTTTTTTTTCTCTTGGGATGATGAGCTTTCCATGTATTGAACAATTTTGGACAACAACAAACTCTTTATTTTCTTTCATTCATTGTTGTGGGAAGGATGAGACATACTAACATTAATTTTGCTAATGTCCCTTTCAATAACAGTAGTAGTACCATATTAGTCAAGAGACACTTCATTATTAGCCAGTTATGTAGGAGTCAGTTGGAACAAATAGTTCGACCAAAATCATATTGATAAAACTTCTTTCAAGTTCTTTTCAAATATTTTTTCGGGATCACAATGCTCCCATTCTTGTAGTTCTTATTGAGCCACACTTTGAAGCTAATACAACCCTTAATGTTGTTCCCAAGCATTCTATGATATGGGCAATAGTTGGGATGATTCTTCTTGTTAACTTCCACTGGTTTCTTTGGCTCGGGCAATCTGAACCCGGGCTTCTTAATCAAATTTTTAAACATCTATGCTACTGCCTCCTCCTTGAAGGGATATACTTTGTTTAACAGTTCGGCCATAGACTCATCTTACCTTCCATCCATCCGGTGTGGCCTCTGTTGGGATGATTGTCGACTGTGTTATTGGTTGCATTGTTGTTGATGTTGGTAAATTTGTTGCGGTGACTCAATTTGGATCTGTAACGACTGTTTACCCCTGTCAACTACTATCACTATCTCTGATATCCTTTCAGATGTCTTTGTTGGCTTTGGCTTGTCCGCTCTTTCTAAGAATTCAAGTTGTTTGACCTCCTTTTGCAAGCTTGCTACTTTGCTAAGTAGCTTCTCAAAAGTTTTGATCATAAGTCCATTGATTAAGAAACCTACGAGACTGTGGATGTTTTGTAGCAGAATCTTGATTGCATGTTGCTCTTGAAGCTGTGGTTTGCACTTCATGCAAAGTTTTCTCCATCATAGGATATAACCTACCAACGTCTCAGTCAATTTTTGTTGCTCGACCATGAGATCACCAATAGTGACATGGTACTGAGCTCTAGCAAACCATCTGACAAAAAAAATTTTCCATTTCTGCAAATGTCTTTACCAAGCCGTTGAGTAATTCTGCATACTGGTCAAAAGTGATCCCTTAAACACTACTCATGAACTAACAAAATAGTAGCGCATCACTACCCCCCGTGTTACAACAACTTGCTCGAAAGTGTGCAACGTGTTGTCGGAGGTTTTCAATTTCGTCAAAAGTTTTGAACAAAGGCGATACAAAACCATTGGGATATTGGAAGGTGATGCAGGTGGATTTAGTGTGTTAATCTTGTAAATATTTCTCAATATTACAAAATAAACATGGCATATACAATAGTAAATATGTAATTTAATCCCAACAAATAAAAAATTACTAAAAATAGTTTTATCTTTTAAAAATCTTTAAACTGCCAAATCTCCTAAAAATAACACAAGTATACATATCATTCAAGTAATAAATGACTCTAATGGTGTTCTAAATATTGATCCCACAGGGAAGTTGGAAATGCTTATAAGTAATTCTTAAGATTATAATGTAAACTACAATTTTAAACTACAAAAGTAAAGTGTAAAACTTGAATATTAAGTAATAGAGTGAATGCTAAATAAAATGCTGCAAAATACAAAGTTAATTAAACTAATTGCTAAACTTTTAAAAGTAAACTTACAAAAACTAAACAAAATTTTTGTGATGGAAAATTCAAATTTAAGAAAACATCCTTCCCCTTTACAATGAGTATATGGATTGTGAAGAAATTAAATTCATTTGAAAAATATATATATATTATTTTGTGCTAAATAGAAGCAATCCTATTTTTTACCCTCTTCCGAGTGCATAAAGAACATTGACTAATCCAGAGTTTGGTACCTAATTTTGTGGTTAAGTTGGGAGAATATCGGCTGCCACTCCAGAACTCTCACTACTCCCTCACTTGAGGGCTAACAATCTCGCATTAGTTTCCAATCAACTGAACCAAATTGAGAATTTTAATCTGTCACCTTAAAATCTCCAATTCTACATCCAACAAAGTATATTTCTCTATTTATTTACACTTAACTCTATGGATGACATCCTCTCCATGAAATCAAATGTGATTCTCCCCATGTTGTAAAAATTATAGCTCGTTCAGAACATATGTTTCTCAACACATTTAAACATTTTAATTGGCTAGATCGAGAAGTAAATGAAGATCAGAGTTCAAATCATAAAAAATTATTGACATTTAAAATCATATAAAATAAAATCAATTCTTCACAAAATCATATCTCAAAGTAGGGAGAAGGATAAAGAAGACTACTCAGAATTCATGAGAAGGATAAGACAAAGCAAAGATTTCGTATATAAAAATAAGTTTACAAAATAAAAGAAATAAAAGACAAATTATCTCACAATCCTTCCCAAGAAATCCCTAGAAGTTCTCTTCAAGCCTTTCTCTCTTTATAAGCACTCTCAATTCTCTCTTAGAAGTGTAATGAAGAAGAAATCTCTCACCTTCCCTCTCCTCTTACAACCATTGAAGAAAATCTCCAAGCCCTTGACTTTCTCTCTGTCCATCTCTCACCACTCTCTCTCTAAACTCTTTTTATGCCCTCTTTAAAATGCCCTAGACTTCCTTTTTTTATTAGAGGCTGCCTCCCTCAAAAAAGAATTCAAAATTCCCTCCAAATATCTATCCAAAAGCCAACCCTTTTGTATCTAAAAGTCAACTTCTCTTAGTTCATGTTGATCTTCCAATAAAATTATATGCATACAAATTGAAGGACTTATTCCTTTAATATTAGCTAATATCTATCCAAAGGCTTTTATATATTTTTTCAAAGTTTCCAACAACTATTGTTCTTGTGTATCAATTAATTCTGAGGATACTATAATAGGTAATGTAGATAAATCTCTTAAGAAAACATACTTTAAATGCATAGGAAGTGTTTTAAATTCTAGTTCAGGAGGTTTCTGAATAGATGAAATCAAATTCTTGTTACTTTCTATAGGATCTAACATTTTAAATTTTTCATGAACATAATCCAAATGTTCTTTACTCACTTCCATAGATTCATCTTGAATTTTATCCTCATCTTCGTATTCTACATATTCTTTTTCAAATTCCCTTTCAAATGTCTTTTTGAAATATTCATGGCTTAAATATTTGTTAATATCCACTCTGAAGAATTCAATCTCTTGCTCTTTTGCAGGTTATCTCATTGACTTTGCAATATTAAATGTACCATTTTGATCACTAACTCTCATAGTTAGTTCTCCTTTCTGCATATCTATCAAAGCTCTTCCAGTGGAAATGAATGGTCTTCCTAAAATGATAGGAATGTTTTTATCTTCCTCCATATCTAATACAATAAAGTTCATAGGAAAGATAAATTTATCAACTTTTACTAAAATAACTTCTATAACTCACTTCTATAACTCCTTTAGTCCTTTAGGATAGGTAATCGAATGATCAACTAACTGAAGAGTTACAGTTATAGTTGAAATATCTTTTAAGCCCATCCTTCTAAAAATTGATAACGACATAAGATGAATACTGGCTCCTTGATCACATAAAACTTTTCCAAAAAATCTTTCGCCAATAGCAGAAGGAATCGCAAAACTTCCAGGATCTTTAAGTTTTTTAAGAAGCTTTTCATGAATTATAGCACTACACTCTTCACTAAGTGAAATAGTCTCATTATCTACAAACTTCATTTTCTTATTGAGTAAACTTTACATAGCTTGACATTTGTTCTAAGATGAAATTTGTTCCAAAGCTTCAACAAATGGAATTTATTGTTAATTTTCTCAATATTTCTAAAAATTTTGAAAATTGATTATCTCTGTTTTTCTACTTCAATCTTTGAGTAAATGGAGGTAGTTGTCTTTCTACAGAGATTTTCATTGGTTTAATAGGACATTGTAACTCAAAATGAAAATCTTCACCAAATTTTTCATTTTTTAGCTCAACTTTTTCAACTTCATATTCAACTTCTTTTTGAACTTTGGCATCCAATTCTTTTCCATTTCTCAGTTGAATAGCCTTAATTTGCTCTTTGTTTTAATCATTAGGATTTTGCTTCAACATTACTAGGCAACGTTCCTGAAGGTCTATTGCTAAGTGCGGTAGCTATAAATCATAATTAATTTTCCATGTTTCTAATTATAGCTCATTGACTTTGTAATTGACTTCCCATTTGCAATATCAATTCTTCTATTGACAGCTTTTTCTCCTTACTCTGCAAATTATTAAAATTTGGATGGTAATAAGATTTATAAGTTGGATTTCCTTGATTGTTAGAATTTCCCAATGGGTTCATAGTGTTGCTTCCCCATTACGGATTTGCTGAGTTAGATATATTGTTACTCTCACTAAAATTTGGATGATTCTTCCAACCAGGATTATAATAATTGGCATAAGGATTATTAAATTGATTATTTATTGCATTTAAGGTCTCATAAGAAGATTTAAATTCTATCATTTGTCCCAATGAGTTTTTCTCAAGAACAGTTGATGTTTGAGAATAATTCATTCCATATTGATGTATCTTCATCGATATAACAGTTATTTGTGCAGCTAACATAGATATTGCATCAGAATCATCAATACTAGCTACTCTTTTTTGATTTACCCTTTTAGAGGGACATCAAAAATTATTAGTAGTCATCTCTTCAATTAAAGAATATGCTTCATCGAATGGTTTTGACATTAATGATCCACCAGCAGTACTGTCAAATATTGATCTAAGAGATCCAACCAAACCATTATAAAAACTTTGAATTATTAACCAATCTGGAAATGCATGATGTGGACACTTTCTAAGGAGATCTTTAAATCTTTCCCAGGCTTCATAATTTGATTCCCCTTCAAACTGAGAAAAAAATGTAATATCATTTCTAAGCTTAGCAGTTTATGAAGGTGGGAAATATTTAGATAAAAATTTTATGATAAATCTCCCCAAGTTCTGATAGATCTAGGTGCTAACAAGTTTAACAAGATCTTAGCTTTATCCCTTTATGAAAAAGGAAAAACTTTAAGTCTGACGGCATGTTGACCTCACTTTTGGTTGAGGTCTAGAAACTTCTTTAGTAGCCTAGGGCTAGCCATAGGTCTTTCCTATAGCCTAGTCTTA
>NW_018165516.1:301845-302678 GCF_001263595.1 Phalaenopsis equestris
ATCCATGACCCAAAAATCCAAAAATTCCAAAAATTCCCAAAAAATCCCAATTAATCCAAAATACTCCTAGTTTCATTTTGTCCAACTACACCATGGTTCAATTTGGTCAATTTGACCATCTTTGACTAAAACCCCCAAATTGCCTTTAATGACCTAATTTCCCCAAATTCATCCCAAATGTCCATCAATTTATACCCAATTTCCCTCAATTTCAATTTTGAACTCAAATTAACCTTTCATATGACCAATACTAACCAAATCCAAGCCTAATTGGCCCATGCTTTGATCCAAATCAAAACCCTCAATTTTGACCATATGACTTAAATCTCACCTAATTGAACCCCATAACCTACTCAAATTACCCCAATTTTAATCCTAAACTCTTCATAACACTCCTGTCGGCACTATTTTTGGTGTGGGGTTTGCCTGTAAGAAGCTGTCGGTCATCGGAATTGAAATCCCGTTGCCCGCTTCGGAAGGACATTTTAAAAATTTTAATTTTGAAAAAGATGAAGTCAAACTGACCCCATAATTTTCATAGTTTAGATGAAAGAGAATTTTACCTCAAATCCTGTATCTATCCCGAAGGATGAACACAAGAATTGAGGGTGAGGCTCGATCAAATAAACTAGAGAAAGTTATGACATCCGTTTGGTCTGCGAAACCAATGTATTGGCCAAAAAATTCCCCTATTTAATATAAGGAATTAAATAGGGTTTATATTATGCTGGGTTCGGGAAAAGCTTCCTATAAGGGCAAGCCCCTATAGTTAATTACATCTTAGGTAACAAAAGTTACCTAAGAATACTCTCGATAAAAGTTAAGAAAAATTA
>NW_018165516.1:306341-306761 GCF_001263595.1 Phalaenopsis equestris
AAACCAAAACCAAAACCAAAAAAAACACTTCAAACAAAAATACCTCACAACATTCAAAATATAAGACAACTCAACATTTAATCACAAACATCACCAAAAAATACAACTTCAACTAAATTAAGACGTCTCTATCGGAAGATCGGGAACCCCTTGGAGGAGGTAACCTACGGTTGCTAACAAGGCTTCCCACAGTCTAAATGAAATTATGGAACTCATTAAGTTGAGTTTAGTAAATTCATTTGGACTAAGTGATTCCAATAGAAAATAGTGGTGTCGGGACGATGGAACCGTGGGATCTTGACCGGTGTCGCTTTAATCAACTTTAATATGCCCTCATAAAATTTAAAGAATTTTAACCACAGGGTCACCTGATTTGACATTATACCCAAATGATCTAGAAAACTTGAACTCTGCTACAAC